>NC_071670.1:50132833-50435500 GCF_028554725.1 Zeugodacus cucurbitae
CCCACCTCCCATACAAAGGTTAGGTTGAAAATTACTGAAAGTGGGTTAACTAACTAACGAAAAACGTCAGAAACACTAAATTTTGCAGAGGAAATAGCAAAAGGGAGCTGTACTCAGATTTTTTTTACAAAATGGAAAATGGGCGTGGCATCCCCTACTTATGGGTCCAAAACCATATCTCAGGAACTACTCGACCGATTCGAATGATATTTTCTAGACACCCTGATAACACGGACAAAAAATGGGCGAAATCGGTTCACAACCACTACTACTTTCCTTATAACTCAATTTTGAATTCCATCTGATTCCTTCACTTTATAATGTAAACATAAGGAACCAATGAAGATAACGGAATAAAACTTTACACAATTAGTACATATCATCTCTGGCTTCACTTGTGAAAAAATTGTCGAAAACGGACCATAACTTTTCAAGGCCCCAGATATCGAACATGTTGAACTCAGCGCCTAAGGATAAATTTTAACCGAAAATATGGGTAAATCTCTCAGATATCTCAATTTAATTCAGAGGAAATTGTTTTCTTCTAATAGTGTGTCTCTGTTCCAAAAATTATTAAAATCGGGTCATAACATTTCCAAATACCTCATTGTAGGTTTTTCAAAAGTATCTTCTCCTAGCTCCCATATACCTAATTATAGGTTTTTCAAAAATACGGTGAGCTTTATTCCGCATATATGTATTGGTTAAATTTCTTCAATAAATTGCGAGAGTATAAAATGTTCGGTTGCACCCGAACTTAGCATTTCCTTACTTGATTTAAAATGATTTATTTAGTTAAAATTTTTATACCCTGAACAGGGTATATTAAGTTTGTCACGAAGTTTGTAACACCCAGAAGGAAGCGTCGAAGGCCCTATAAAGTATATATATAAATGATCAGGATATTGAACTGAGTCGATTTAGCCATGTCCGTCTGTTTGTCTGTCTATATATACGAACTAGTCCTTCAGTTTTAAGATATCGTGTGGATATTATGCAGATGTTCAATTGTCGGAAATGCCGATATCGGACCACTATATCATATAGCTGCCATACAAACTGAACGATCGGAATCAAGGGCTTGTATGGAAAACTTCCGCATTTTACTACATATCTTCACGAAATTTGGTGTAAGTTATTGTTCATAGAAATAATTTAATCTCCGAAAAAATTCGGATCGGTTCACTATAGCATATAGCTGCCATACAAACCGAACGATCGGAATCAATAGCTTTTATGGAAAATTTTCGCATTTGACGTGGTATCTTCACGAAATTTGACATTGATTACTGCTTAAGATAATAATATAATCTCCGATGAAATTGTTCAGATCGGTTAACTATATAATCTTAATGTTTCTTCAATAAGCCAAAAAAATTTCGATAGTACATGAATAAATCTATTTAACGAAAGAAACAAATAAATCTTAAAATTTAAATTTTTGATAGTTGGTTAAGGTTAGGGTAATTACTTCATTAATACAGTCACTTGTCATATAAGACCAAGAAGAAAAATTGAAATTATTTAATATTCCTTTCCTTAAGAAATTCATACGGCAGAACTTCTAGTAATTGTATAAGTCCAATAATGAAAATAAACTCCATACATAATTTCCAAAATAAATTTCATGCTATTACACTCCACTCAATACTGCTCTTCCACATGTTTGCGGTGTCGTATGAGTAACTTAATGTTCAACTGTTAAGCAAGTTCCTAATTTAATTGCTTATTTCATATTTACGAGATTAAAATTGTTTGCTTAATATGTGCATATTTGTTTATTGAGTACGTCTGTAGTTAAAGTGCATGCCATCAATTTAATCGACAGCACTAGGACATTTGTGCAATAGACCGAATTGATTGACAGTTGAGCAAACTGTAATTTTCAAAAAAGTATATTTGATTACCAAAAAGTATTGACATATGAATATATGTTTTTAAATTGCCAACAATTTATTTGATAACTACTAAATTGCCAAATATTTCAACGCAAAGTTTCGACAAAGCAATGCGTTTGAGTTGAGTTCGAACGAAATTGCTGCTACACGACACTCAGGCATACAAACGGAGATATTCATATGTATATATACTACAGAAGTCATTGCAAGTATTTGGCGCCAGATTTTATTTCGTATATATATTAGCAGAATATAGCTTGCTTATTCGCTCTACATTTGTGGCTATATTAGCCATTGCGTGTTGTTATATTTATCGTTTGGAATTGTAAATATTGAACGTGGTGTTAATACATTTGAGATTGAAATTGAGATTTAGCGTTAGCTGTGAATAAGCGTTTGTCTGCTTGTGTATATTATAGTAGCTTGTAGGTTAGCTTATAGAATTCACACGCCTCAAGGGCGCATTGTGTGCGCTAGTTGGCAATTGCATGCCTGCACGTTCGTTCGTACGTTCGGTCAGTTGGGTGAGACTTAAAAGCCCATGGCATTTCGGGTCACTCACTTGCGTGCTGAGGTCAGCTGAAATCTTCGACTCGTGGGCATAACGTAAATTCGATACGATTGTAGAAAGAAATACTCATTAAAGTGCTTCATTTGTTATTGTTATTTGCTTTATTTAGCAGCGGATTCGCACATACAAACATTTTGTGGCAAATATTTGATTTGCGTCATTCGCTCACTTTTGTTCGTGAAAATCGAAAATGCCACGTGCATGTTTACAGCCACGAAGGTTTCATTAATATTAATAGTAGTTGCCCCGTTCGCTTAGTTGATTAAAATTCGTGAATTATGAAGAGATGCTTAGGACTAACGGCAGAATTGTGGTAAATTGTGTTAAGATATTTATTTGTTTAATTTTGAACCGATCAAGTAATAAAAATTCGCATCTTATTTCGGAATCTATAAGAATCTGATATAATCCCATCATATAAATGTTAATATCCGAATGGTTGTAAATATCACTGGTTTAATTGAAGAGATTGACTGATTTTTGTACATCGGGTCCGTAGTGTAATTTCATATATACATCGGCCAATTAGGGAAATATGAAATTAGGCTAAGATGGTTGCCTTAAATTACTAAAACTGATTTAATTTGACTAATAGGTTTTTCTAGTTCCCAAACCAGAAATAAAAAGACTTTGTACAATAATACTATGAATCGAATCAATAAATCCAAGATTTTGATGAAATTTCAAGAAATTGTCGAGTTTTCTACACAGAGTGCACAGACTCGATTTGCTATCCCATGGGTGGAACTGGAGTTATGACCAAATTGACTTTTTTCATGTAATTGCAAGATTTCCCAGCATTTGTAGAAGTGAGCGTATCTAGAATTTTATGTTGTTGCTGTTGTACCGGCAAAAAAAATTCACAAATAATTTGTAGATGTGCTGCCAAGTTCATAGTGCTTGAAAGGATAAAAATCCGACTGCGTTTCAGTTACCTAAACCCGACTGTCGTGGAAACGATCTAGAATGTAATCAATATTTTCTGTAGTTAGATCTAACCTTCGAAAAAAACGTGTATAAATTTCAGAGCTGCTAGAAGTAAGCTCGTATTTTTGAAAGAAGTGGATAGGAAGACCGAAAAATGAGGAAACACACTTAGACTGCTGAGGACGGTCCTTTATGATGCCAAAACAATTTACGAATTACTTAAATTAGCATAGAACCTATCACATTTCTGTAGCGGTTTTTAACCTCTATATCCGCTAATTCGCGTAGATGCACAAAAAAGTGAAATCGAAGAAACTTTTGCCTAGATCTCGAAAAAGACGGGACATTCCAAAAGAAAACGTAGGGAAGATTCAACCTCATCCTCCTCCAAGCAGTTTCGGCAGCTAGTATCCAGTAATATTTTTACTTTGACCGCATGAATCCCGATGGGGAATTGGCAAGTTAGAACTCCTATGACCAGGGAATGATTGACCTTAATTATGGCGAAGTGTTCCCTTGACCTCTTGCAATTTATATTGGACCAAAAGGATCTGGCGACAGAATAAGTCCTAGTGACTGTCAAGCACTTTGTCAGATCAGCTGAGACCCATTCATCCAGAAGCAAATTACAGGAGGATAGTGGTGCTCCTACTTGCTCTCACTTCACTGTAGGTGAGATCGACATGCCAAGCCTAGCAAGCTCAGCAGCTTTGCAATTTCCTGTGAGTCCGCTGTGGCCTGGCACCCAAACTGGTCTAATTGCGTAGTGATCCGACGCAACTGATAGTGAGGACTGGTATTCTTTCACCTGCCTTTAGAATTTAGAATAAATCATCAACAGTAACTATTTCAAAAACGGTACGATGTGATGAAGAAGAAAGAAATCAAAGCACAGTAACCCAAAGGAATGAAAATTCCCCCAATATATTCCCAGATCAGGTCCCCAACGACTTTTTTTCGTATCAGATCTCTAGAAAATTTAACTGGCATGAAATTAAGTGAATTTGAAAAGGAAATCGACAAGATTTAGACCTATTTCGAAGTAGAAGACAAACATATTACTGTTCTTGTTGAAAAGTTGGAAGCTTGCTATAATCTTACTAATGCTATTTAGGGCAACTGAGTTCAGTCAGTCAAAATCAAATCTTGCCTAAAATATTATAACTGTAAAGACCAATCGAGTGAAGCAAATAAATCAACCAAAAATTTGACTCACTGTATTTCATTGCATTTAATCTAATTAAAAAGTGAGCACCCTTATCGACTTAAACCACAAGTATTTACAACAATTACCAAATAAATAACAGGTATACAATTTTGGCAATTTCCAACTCAATGGTGATAATTAATTTGAACTCGAAAAATGTATGCCTGGCCTCAATAACTTCAACACACGCAAACAACTGTTCTAATTGCATACTTATGAGTGGCACCGCAAGCGGCAGGCAGCAGTTGCCAGCTCCCAAAAGCCTGACAAGGCAAGGCAAGGCAGCTGGCAGCAATTTTGCCAAACAACCAACACACTTAACAAGTGTTTGCCGAGAGTTTTCGTTTTCGTTTTCGTAAGAAACTTAGAACTTGAAATTATTTACTTGAGAATTAAATAAATTTTGCAATGCAACTGACTGACGAGCCACAATGAGAGCGGGCAAATGAATGAGTGTGTGCTGAGTGCAAGAAACTTTCAGCCGCACTTTCGGCAAACTTCATAAGAGTTCGCAGCCACAGCTCAACTCAAGTGACCTCATTCGTACTATAGCTGTTTGGCATACGCAATAACGGTATACATGTGTCTGTACATTTGTATTTGATATTGGTAAGAGTTTCGGGCGTCAGTCGGGTGTCTTAGTTCCAAACTGAAGTGGGAGTTGCAGAGAGTGTAGTGGGCGTATATATTACTTTTGGTTGCTGGACTGACCGAATTTAATTCAATCACTTTTCACTTTCACGCAATTTCGAACATTTAGACGACGACGAGTAACGATGGTAAACGAAAGAATGTAATTTTCAAAGTCATTATTTAATTAGAAAATTACGAAAAGTGTCTCGTGGATTAAATTAGCAAACACACACACACACACATACACACAAACCGAAATACAGTTGTGTCTCGTGACATGCTACGGTTTAACCGTTGTTGGCTTACTATATCAAAAGCGTTCGCACGCGAAATCGCTTTTTCCCAACAGAAGTGGATTTTGCTGTTTCTGTTCAGTTGACACTGACGCTGCTGGCTGCCAACTCAATCTCTTCTGTGCGCTCGCATTGTCAACCTTAATTAATTTCTTCAAACTTTGGCCTTACTCCTACCACACACACACACACATACTCATCTGTACATATGTATGTATGCCTGTATTGTACACGCAATTTAGAAATCTAAAGTTAGCAGCTCATTAACAGAAAAAAAATCAAAATAATCTAATAATAATAAATAAGAAGTCTACTGTCTTACTTCTGTTCTGCAACTTCGCTTAAGCGCTGAGGCGATTAAAGTATCAATTAAGTCTATAGAAGAAGCAAAAACAAAAACACAAATGTGCCTAATTTCGAGGCAAGGCTGCCGCAAGACATACAGACTGTCTTCCACGTGACAACTTTGAAGTGAAAAATCTTGTAAAATCTTTTTTGGTGTTTCTTTTCGATTTAATTAATCTGTACATTTGTAGTAAGCTGAACTTTGTCGCCGTGCTAAAAGAAAACAAAAAGATTGGAGCAAGGGCTAAGTTCCGACGGATACGCTAACAAATGCTAGAAATATAAAAAAGTATGCAATATAAGTACTAAGTGGACTGAAAATACCGTAAATATGGTATAAGGAGAGGTAGTGAAAGAAAGAGACCAATGTCACCAAATTATGTTACCGAACATGTTTATATTGATCAAAGCCTTTATAATGTTCCGAGATATCCATTTGAAAAGTACTTTTTAACACTTTTACAAAAAAGGGCAGAAAAGAGCTGAAGCCAGATTACACAAGTAAGGAAAGGCTAAGTTCGGCTGACATTTTATACTCTCGCAATTTATTGATGTAATTTCATTAAGATAACACAAAATTTGAGCCATATATTCGGCATAAAGTCCAATAGAATAACGAAAATCATCATATATACATATATAGTATATGAGGGCTGAGGTAATTCCTGAACTGAACATTTATATCATGGAAAAGATGAAATCATGAAAAAAAAGACACAGCTGTTAGTGTTTAAGAAATTTACTTTAAATTTAACACTTTCGACCCCAACGTTGCCTGTGAGCAATTTGATGATTTAAAGCAAAAGCTGTGTTCAATGTTTTAACTTGATTTAAGTGGCTACTTATAGGTTAATATATTAAGAATGAAAATCAAAACATATAACAACATTCTTTACCGTTATTCTTATAGTTTTTTTTAACATAGTGCATTAACGTCGTTGATAATTTGTGAACGGAAATTTGCAAGCGTTTGTTAGAATCGATCCAATTATTATAATAATTTAATTTAATGAAAAAATGAGTATGCATTATTATTCGAAATTTATTATAGCATTTTTTCATGAATTCCAATCTTCGCTTTATGATTTTTGTATACCATCATGCCCCAATGTTACTCACAAGCAATCTTCTGTAGCGCCCATAATAAAAGGCGTGGCAACGTGAAAATTTGTTCGTAATCTCCTTTTGGCATTCTTTTATGGTCCCAATGGATAAAAAATATTTAGAACCACAGGAAAAAAGTCGGAGACGAAAGGGTTAATACGCTAATGTTATAGTTATGAAAATTCACTTTCATATGACACCAAGTTTATCAAAATCGGGGTCATGACTAAACAAGGGTTGTGGTGCACCACACTGAAGGTTAACGTAACCGGGAATGAGGCAACCGGAACCGGGTATGGGGTAACCGGATATGATATTACCTAAACCGGAAATGGGGTGGCCGGATAAGAGCATCCGGAACCGGATATGAGTCAACTGGAACTAGATGTGGGATAACCGATGGACCCAGATATAAGGATGATGTTTCCGGAGACGATGTTACCGAAACCGGAAATTGGGTGACCAGAAATGGAGTACCAAGAACGGATGTGGGATAAAAATGTTACCGGATCCGGAATTGTGGTTACCCGATATGTGTATCCGGAACCGGAAATGTGGTAACCGAATATGGGCATCCGGAATCGGATATGAGTCCACTGGAACTAGATATGGGATACCCGATGGAACCAGATATGAAAATGATGTTTCTGGAAATGGATGTTCGATATAGAGCGCACGTCAAAATCAGCGTCAGCTTTAGGGGTTAACATAAATGTTTCCTGTTTTTGGAAGAGTTCCATTTGTATCATATCCGCTTCCGTTATGAGACTTCCGTTTCCTGTAATCGATATCCATATTTGTGTAATGCATTATTCTGCTATCTCGTTTCCATCCATGTCATCAGGGTGTCTAGAAAGTATTATGTACCGAATTTCAGTGGGCTTTATTGCGAATATATGGGTGTAAATTGTCAGTAGCTTAAGATACACGTTTATTTAATCGCGGAGTGAACGAATCTATGACTTCCTTATACTTCCATATAATTATTACTCAGTTTCCATCAATTTATTTCTGAGCCATATTTGGTTTTTTTTTAATCTTCGACTACTCTTGTTTGTTGTTTCGGCAAACATTTTAACTTCAAAGCTTTGAATGAGCTTACAATAAATAGATCATTCTATCAGTAATAATACAATAAACCGCGATCCTCCTCGGTTCACCTAATTCATATTGTACTTATCTATACATTTTATATTTCCTTTACTTCAATAAACTATTATGCCAAAGACACCCCTATATTGTTAGGTTAAGTTTAAAATTTTTACTTTGGCAAGGTTTCGGGGGTTGTACGACGAATTTAACTCGAGCTAGCTATAATACTCTGGGTTCAGCTGAAAACTGCTATCTCTGAAAGGTTAATACAAGTGCAGATGGATTAATGGATTTCATATAAAAACTGTCTCATAACCTGGCGTATTCAGGCCGAACCTGTTAATTTGATAATTTGTTAGTTGATACTTCGTTAAAGCACTTAACTGTGAATATACTTTTTGCTCTATTATAGTGATGGGGTAAATTTTGAAATAAAAATAAAATAAAATAAAATAAAACAAAAAAATTAACTGGCTTGTTAGACTATTACTTCGTTATTCGGTAGAACGATACTTTGTTAATTTTACAAAAATAAAATACACTCAACAAACTACCGAATAACGACTGAATACCCCTAATATTTTACCGAAAAATATTTGCTGGTAAAGTAAAATTTTAAGACCAACAGTTGTAATATCGTTTAATTTAAAAATGAAAATTACCAAAACAAAAAGATTTCGATCAGTTCTATTGCATCTGCTGATAGAAAAAAAGTTTTAACAATATTATTATTTTATTTATAAATAATTAAAATTCTCAAAAAAAAAAAAATTAAAATTTTTTTACATTCTTAATTTTCAATCTGGCAGATAGGTTTTGTTATAGCCTAAGGCAGTAGTAATAAGGATAGCGTTAACTTTTGATCGACATTGAGTTTTTTTAACAACTCAGATTAAGTGACGAACAAACGGAAATTTTAATTAAAAGCACTTCACAATGTGGTTTAATCTCTTACTTTTTTGTTTTGCAATCAGTTATGTAATTATGTGGCCACTAAAACGGTAAATTAAAACCCATTATAATTGTTGTATTGTAATTAATATGAGCAAGTACAGCAGTAAATGAAAAACAAAAATATTAATAAAATGCTGGCACATTTTCTTTACACAAATTTTTCAACTTTCTTTGTTTGAAAAAGAGAGGCTTTCCCTTCTTTTTGATTATAAACAAACTTTGGTTTTCAATTAATTTCCCTGCACTGTTTATGACATTAATTTTTATAAAGCCAGACAACAAAGCCAAGGAAGGAATTGAATATTTGGGGCACAAAAACTGCTTATGTATGTGTGTATGTGTGCAGCTGTCAATATAGCAATTACTTTTATATCTCGAAATAATTGGCACAACCATAACTCACTGTTGTGGACAGTTGTTAATTCATTGTTTGAAAAATTACAGCGGATTTGTTTGTTTATTGGAAAAATATTTGCCTTTAAATTGGTACATAACAATGAATTGAGCCATCAGCGACGCCGCCGCCGCGGCAAATACGAATTACACTCTATTGTTTCATTGTCATCATTGTCATCATTGTGTGTGCTTTGTGTTTATTTTCCTGCTTATTTTTATGCCACCATAATCACCATTGACAAATAGCGCGCAGGAATCTATAAATGATATTGGCAGTTTTTTATATTCTTTTATCATTTGTTCTTCCAACACACACACACACACACTCTCCTACTACGAACATAGTAAGAAACCACAGTTTGTAATGAAAAGGCCATCAAAAGCATTGACAAACAATTCGCACTTGATGACAATAAATGACGGAGTAAAAGCAAAGTAAGTCATACGAACAAAATGTTCTCTGATTCTCAGGACCTAACTGAGTTGAGTGGGTGTGGGATGGCGGAAAGACTGGCGCACAGTGAAGCCATCTAAATTATTGGTGTCATTGATTTTCATTGATTTGCGGTTTCCGCTTAAATGCGAAGTAAAGTGCGTGTGCATAAGTAAACAGAGAGTGAATGAAAGACGCGCACAATCATACATATACTAATGTACGAAGGCAATACATTAATAATGTCCATATAGTGAATAATATAATAATAGAGATATGAAGATATACTTGTATCAGTATATATGTATTAAATTAATGGAAAAGGATGTGCTTTAAATGCCTTTATTTCAGATATAGCAGCTCTAATTGATTACGGAATTTGATAGCCTTTATTGAGCAGCCTCTGACAAAGAAAGTATGATCTCTATAATATCTATATTATAATAAATGCGATAAAGGAAAAAAATAACAAGTAAGGAAGGGCTAAGTTCGGGTGTAACCGAACATTTTATACTCCCGCAATTTATTTATTTAACTTTATTTTTATTATATAATACACAATTTGACCCACATATTCGTCATATATATTGCATAAAGTCCATTGAAAGTTGGAAACCATAATATTAGGTTAGAAGCACCGATTTTTAGAATGGGGCTGCCACACTATTAACATAGTATTTGTGCAAAGTTCTGCACCGATATCTTCACTAGTACTTACTTTATATATTGTAAAGTGAACGATTAAGGTCGTCTTCAAAGTTCTGGTATATAGGAAGTAGGCGTGGTTGTGAAGCGATTTGGCCTATTTTCACAACATATCATTGGGATGTAAGGAAACCAAACCAAGTTTCATTGAAATCAGTCGAGTAGTTTCTGAGATATGGTTTTTGACCCATAAGTGGGCGACGCCACGCCCATTTTCCATTTTGCAAAAAGATCTGAGTGCAGCTCTCATCTGCCATTGCTTGTGTGAAATTTAGTGTTCCTGACGTTTTTCCTTAATGAGTTAACCCACTTTTAGTAATTTTCAACCTAACTTTTGTATGGGAGGTGGGCGTGGTTATAATCCGCTTTCTTTCATTTTGGGACTGTATTAGGAAGTGGCTAAAAAAAACGACTGCAGAAAGTTTGGTTTATGTTATGGTTTGCGAGATATGAAAAAAAACCGATTTGGGGCGGGGTCACGCCCACTTCCCCAAAAAAATTACATCCAAATATGCCCCTTCATAGTGCGATCCTTCATACCAAATTTTATTTCCATAGCTTTATTTATGGCTTAGTTATGGAACTTTATGTGTTTTCGGTTTTCGCCATTTTGTGGGCGTGGCAGTGGTCCGATTTTGCTCATTTTCGAAAGCAACCTTCCTATGGTGCCAAGAAATAAGTGTCCCAAGTTTCATCAAGATATCTTAATTTTTACTCAAGTTACAGCTTGCACAGACGGACGGACGGACGGACAGACAGACAGACATTCGGATTTGAACTCCACTCTTCACCCTGATCACTTTGGTATATATAACCCTATATCTAACTCGTTTAGTTTTGGGTGTTACAAACAACCGTTATGTGAACAAAACTATAATACTCTCTTTAGCAACATTTGTTTCGAGAGTATAAAAAAAGATGTATTGTTATAAAGCAAGCTGCAGCAGCTGTTAAATTCTGTCGAATCGAACAAACAACTGGTATAAATTCAATAAAATGGTAAAATCAATTGGAGATCACAGAAAGCAAGCGGTTATGGCCCTTTGATGAGGTATTTACATACTCAATTGTATTGATATGAACTCAGTAAATTAGTTGTTGTTATCTCATGCAATTCTTTTGAAAAACTTGGTGACATTTAATTAAAGGCGGCCATCTTAAAATACAATTTATTTTAAGAACTCATAATTGCTTTTAAGTCATCTGTAAAACAGATATTATAAGATATTTGATGGGATGGATCTGATTTGATGATCTTCTCATAGCAGTACATGACTCTTCCCCTAAACTATCGCAATAATATTTCACTTAATAGAGTTGGTAATCCCAAACTTAAAGGGTTTCTAATTAAAATAGAGTTTTTAGATGGAAAGTGTAATTTTATGTGCAAGAGAATGTAAAATTTTACTCACTGCTCTCTTTTAGGGGTTAAAAATAAAATAAATATTTATGACAAGGCCTTCTTTACAGCCTGTTCTCCAGGGAGACACATTCGCCAGATTTTGACTTTGAGTGTGTATATCATGTTTCTGATCTATTTACTGGTCTGTAAGTCCTACACCTTACTGCAACATATAAATTTTTAGCAAATTTCAATTGATTTCAATCTACTCAAAATATAAGTGCGTACTCTCTCTGAAATGTAAATTTATCTATCAATTCAATCTTATTAAGATATTTTCAGTTTTAAACCGATTGGTTAGCAAATCGCTCTCGACTTTACTGGTCCCGACGAAAGTTGTGCGGTGCTTTCGACTTGAGTTGATTAGAACAGTTTTCCACGTTTAAGCTTTTAGTTATTATAAATATTGATTTGTCAAACAACAATTCAGGAATGATATGATTCGAGGGAATGCTTAATTAATGTTAACCTCAAATTAAAGTTTGTTTCAGGAGTAGTTCTGTGGACAAAGTCGGAGCTTTAAAGCTTCATTGAGCTTAAATCTGAATGACTCTCTCTGTATTAAGGGGTTGCGTCTAGTTAGAATTTGAAAAAATAAGATTTTTTATTTAATTTTCGTTAAGTACATGTTTTCAAGTAAAAACTTCGAAAATTTTAAGTCAATCCGACGGAGATTTTTGAAGCTACGCGCATAATTGTAACCACGCGTCAGAGCATTTGTAGTAGTATGCCGGACTTTAACCTTGTTTTTCTCAAAACTGTGTTTTGAAAGTCGGTGACTAAGATTTCTCGAAAATGGTTGAACCTCAGTCAGAAGTCTCAAAGTTTTATACTGGCTTCAGAACTATATTTTCTAGCACTTAGTGACGTTTTTTTCTTACCGATAAAAATTATTTTTATACTCTCGCAACAAATGTTGCTAAAGAGAGTATTATAGTTTTGTTCACATAACGGTTGTTTGTAATACCCAAAACTAAACGAGTTAGATATAAGGTTATATATACCAAAGTGATCAGGGTGAAGAGTGGAGTTCAAATCCGAATGTCTGTCTGTCCGTCCGTCCGTCCGTCCGTCTGTGCAAGCTGTAACTTGAGTAAAAATTAAGATATCTTAATGAAACTTGGAAGACGTATTTCTTTGCACCATAAGAAGGTTAAGTTCGAAAATGGGCGTAATCGGACCACTGCCACGCCCACAAAATGGCGAAAACCGAAAACACATAAAGTGCCATAACTAAGCCATAAATAAAGCTATGGAAATAAAATTTGGTATGAAGAATCGCACTATGAAGGGGCATATTTGGATGTAATTTTTTTGGGGAAGTGGGCGTGACCCCGCCCCCAAATTGGTTTTTTGTATATATCACGCAAACCAATAAAGCTATATAAACCAAACTTTCTGCAGTCATTTCCTTATACAGTTCAAAAATGACAGAAATCGGATAATAACCACGCCCACCTCCCATACAAAGGTTAGGTTGAAAATTACTAAAAGTGGGTTAACTCACTAACCAAAAACGTCAGAAACACTAAATTTCACTAAAGAAATGGCAGATGAAAGCTGCACTCAGATTTTTTTACAAAATGGAAAATGGGCGTGGTGTCGCCCACTTATGGGTCAAAAACCATAACTCAGGAACTATTCGACCGATTTCAATGAAACTTGGTTTGTAATAGTTTCCTTACATCCCAATGATATGTTGTGAAAATAGGCCAAATCGCTTCACAACAGCGCCTACTTCCTATATACCAGAACTTTGAAGACTATCTGAATCGCTTACTTTACAATATATAAAGTAAGCACTAGTGAAGATATCGGTGCAGAGCTTTGCACAAATACTATGTTTATAGTGTGGCAGCCCCATTCTAAAATTCGCCGAAATCGGACCATAGGTTTTTAAGGCCCCATATATCGAACACAGGACCTCGGTGCTTCTAACCTAATATTATGGTTTCCAACTTTCAATGGACTTTATACAATATATATGACGAATATGTGGGTCAAATTGTGTATTATTAATATAAATAAAGTTAAATAAATAAATTGCGAGAGTATAAAATGTTCGGTTAAACCCGAACTTAGCCCTGCCTTACTTGTTTTATATGCAATTTAAGGCCAAAATTATACCAAAAAATTGAATTGTAAAAGTAGCCATTTTCGTTTTAATTACAAGATTATACATTGCTTAAACGAAATCCGTTTAATTTTTTCATTTCAAATCATCCACTTCACAGATATAGTGGTCACTGCAAAACGCTTTTTTTGGGAGGGGTTACTGGAGATCTGCTGTAGCAGCTTAAAAAACTAATATTTTTACAAATTCATAGAATAGTAAATTTCGAAGTTTTCTCAGGGATAATGTTTGAAAAACCCTTAGCTAGCAATGAAATATTGTCATCATTTAGTATGAAATTGATAACCAAACGCAAAAATGTTATAAATGAGGTTGAAATCAGGGCACTGGTGAGTGGATGAATCTGTATAAAAAATGAGGGTTCTTTTCGAACGCTTCTTCATGGTTTTGTAGAACTTTTAGTTTATATTTAACAGAATCGCAAGAGAATATGCTGATCATCAAATCCTTTCTGATAAAGTCATAAGGACGACAAAGATTCTTGGATCAGTAAATAAAAGAAATTGCGATGTTAAAGGTGATAAAATTGATACTACCCATACAAATGTTAACTCCCCATAAAATCTTGAATTCAGCTAAGCTTCAGCACATCTTACATGCCTTAAGCGTGTAACAGGTTTATGTGAAACTGAAATGACGCCATATTGCTGATGGCTCGGACACATATAAATTTATCGGCCGCTACATGTGTCATGAAGCAAGCATAATCTGTGGCGGCGCCAAGCCGATGATGTAGCGATAAATTACAAAACAAATCTTTATTACCACAAATTATTGAAGGCGTACGACTCAATAAACACTACTAAA
Source organism: Zeugodacus cucurbitae (assembly GCF_028554725.1). Lineage (NCBI taxonomy): Eukaryota > Metazoa > Arthropoda > Insecta > Diptera > Tephritidae > Zeugodacus > Zeugodacus cucurbitae. The sequence continues at coordinate 50,147,735 of NC_071670.1, forward strand.
ACACACACACACAAACATGCATATATGCATACGCAAATACTCCGAAGAAGGAATAAATAAATAATTATGTGTTGATATTTACATATGTATATAGAGAGCAGAGAATTATTAATTTTTGAGGTTTTACTAGTGACCCATAAGTACAGAAACATATAGACTTTTGTATAAATAAATACAAGAGTGGCCCTCATATGGTTTAATATATTCGATTATTTTTGCATTTGTGTTATGCTGGTGTGTGCGTGTGTTGTTCTTTCGTGTCTCAGAGCGTCTGTGTGTGTGTACTTTGTGCGTGAGTGACATCTCTTTTTGACTTACATGTAAGTCGACTGGAAATATCCATAAATCAGAAGATATTCAGACCTTTTGTTTATTTATGGCTTTGTACCGTTCGTCAAGCAATAACAACAACAACAACAACAAGAAACGCATATCAGCGCGTTCTGCATGTGTGCAAATGACTGCAAGGTCAAAGTGAAGTTGCCACATGCCACATGCCATTTGGCGTGAGATTATACGGGTGAAACGCACACAGACACTCACATATAAATACACGCATGTGTACCGTTATTTTGCTACAAGCATTTCCGTTCGCCAAAACTGTTTGCCACCGAATATCAACAAAGATTTTTATTTTCTCTACTTCATTAATTCAGTTCCAAGTAGAAAAGGCATATACATATGATTGGCAGGCTTCGTGGTGGCGAAATGACAGTCAACACAGGGTGTTGAAGGTGTTGCGTATACGTGGCGTATACGTGGCGTATACGTTAATAAAATATTCGTTATTAATGTCAGTGCTGCTATGACTTATTTATCACGTAATATATTATTCGTTCACATAGCATTGCTTATTTTATTTTACTGGGAGATTGCATTGCTACACATAGTGTACGAGGTGTGTTCAAAAAATAACGGGAATTTTTGATTTTTGAAAAAAAAAATTTCATTCGTGTATATTAATGCTGTCGCCTACAAAATAGTCACCATTCGTTATCATGTAGTTATGCCAGCGTTTTTTCCAATCGTCGAAACATTTTTTAAACTCAGAATTTTTGGGATAACCTTTGGTTCTTTCGGCGATTACTCGTATGCTTGTAAAATGACGGCCCTTTTAGGGACTCTCTGGAGACTAGGACATCGTTAGCAGTACTGCATTTGGCCAGGAATTCACGAACAAGCAACGAAGTGTGAGTTTTTAACGAACGAAAATCGCCAAGCTCATAAAAACTCGTCTAAACTTAATGTCTGCTACAGACAAAGTAAGCAATGAATATGACTGAAAATTTTATCATACTTCATGGGCATCATAATAAAAAAAAATATTGACAATTGAAAATTTTGAAAATTCCCGTTATTTTTTGAACACACCTCGTACTATGTAATTTGAGTCAACCAGCTGGTCGTTTGTATATATGTGTATGTAAATATTATATACATTCGTATATGCATGTATATGCATGTCTGTGCCTGTAACCAGCAAAACATGAAACATGAGCTGAGCTATTCGCCACAGCAATAATGACAGCAGAGACATTCCATTGCTCAAATTTTTGTTATTCATACTTTATGCTTGGCACTCAAATCCCACACAACAACCAGCAACAACAACAACAACGCATTTCGATTTGTACGCAAAGCTGATGGCTTTGATGATGATGTTGCCAAATTGTTAAACGAAATGCCACCATTACAGCAGTCATTTTCATATTCGTATGTGTTGTCATGATTTGCTAGGCGAGCAAAAGGGTGTAAATTTGCTAGAAGCGCACACGAATACACATACAAACAATGTGTGAGAGAGAAATATGTGTGGTAACGGTTTATTACACAGTAATATTAGCATTTCTATATAGTCTATACTCGCACTGACACTGCTTGTAATATACAAACTCGCTACAGCAGCTGCAGCAAATGTGGCATGAATGGCGGAATAGCGCATTTTTCATTACTCAGCAGCGAGGCGTGCAAAATTTGAATTTGTGTTGTTGTTTTTGTTGCAGCTGCTTTATGATTCTTGTCAATGCGCCATCCAGCGGTGTGCAAGCCATAATGGCTATTATTGTTGAGAGTTACAAAGCAAAATTTACTTGTACTTGGCGAATTTAAAGTATGTTAATAACGTTGCATACTTCGCGGGGAAATACCTGCATTCAGTCGCTGCGTGTGTAATACTTATTTGCTTTAATTGAATCTATAGGCATTTATGCGGAATTTATTGGGATCTATAAATCACTACAGTGCCATGTGCGTGAGTTGGGTGGTTGAGAGATTGAGGTTCATGAGTGAAAATGAGCACATAAAATTGCAAGGTCATATAGGTCGGATTTTGTTAATTTTCGCAAAGTATTTATGTGGATATATTGGATTGGGTTTAAAAAGTAGAGGAATATGCTACAGAAGTGGTATTTTAGTGTGGTATGCAATTTTAATTTTAATGTAACTATAATAAAGGGTCTTTCAATAGAGTAACTACAAAAGTAGACCAATAGGGACACCTTTAAGAGCGCTACGTCCAATTTATGGTCGTTCTCATTTCTGGGTGAATGATCAAGACCGGCACGTTACCGTGAATGCGAATCGTTACCGCTCAATGATAACCGATTTGGTCCGAATTGCATGATATCTATTTGGACAATATGTGGTTCCAAGAGGACGGCGCCACAAGCCACACAGCGAATGTCACAATCAATTTATTGAAAACCAAACCGCCTCGGTCGTGCGATTTGACGCTGTTAGACTATTTCCTGTGGGGCTACGTCAAGTCTATGATCTATGCCAACAATCCAGCGACGATTGATGAGCTTCGTACGAATATCGTGCCTGAAATTGTAGCAGTATCAGCCGATTTATGTTTGAAAACCGTCGAAAATTGCGTTCAGCGTTTGGACTTCTGCAAGCGTGCCCGTGGTGGCCATGCAAAAGAAATCGAGTACCATACATAATGGCATCGAATGTACTTTCACAGGAATAAAGAATTTCATTGATATCATAAGCGCTTTTGTAGTGCTGTTATTGAAAAACCCTCTAATATAGTCCTTAAAAATAGTTTTTTTAGTCTAACCATATCTATTTGCTAACATCAAATAATATCCCAGTTACTTATAAATCCTGCTGACATCGATAAACATAAAACAAACCATAATCGGCTCTGCCTTCTGTAAATTAACTGAGATGGGTTGTCAGCACGCCAACATACCGCTATTGACAGTTGTAACATTAGCATGCAGACAACTTCGCATTTAATGAATATAACGGTATTAATATAAAGCAGCGATTTAACAAATAACCAACTCATACGATAGTTACTTTTGAAATAGCAAATAGTGAACCTTTTTCAATTATGAACCAATTGACATTGGTTTTCGTTCAATTTCAGAGATGCATAGACGTATAATAAAACATTTCTTATGTAAACACAAAAAACACAATAGGGTTAAATTTTTATATAAGAATTATAAAAACTCGTTTTGAGTTTGTGAGTTTAAGGTTGAACACTAGAGTTTGCAATGAATACCTGACTCCCTTTTCGTTTCTAATAAAACATGTATGTATCTGAGTCAATCGAAATATTTCACTGTACAACACTCGGCTGGGTATTAGACCACGATTGTGTCCTAAGTAAAAAAATGTCAAGGTTATTTGTCATTGTTATAAGGGGTCCAGTATTTTTCGTTATATAATTTTTTTTCCAAGATCAAAAATTGATCCTTCCTTCTGACATATAAGCTTGACCGTAGACAAGACACGATTGAATTAGGAGGAAAATATAGATTATATTTTGGTTTTGTTAGTAGCTGTATCCAGTAATTAATAACAATTTTTTAGAAAGTCCTTTTTTCGGAATTCGAATCCAAATATTTCGATTTTGGAGACTAACTTCGAAAATAAAAAGTTAATAAAAAACTTCGATAAAATTAGTTTAGTCCAATACCCAGAAAAAAAGTAAAATTTGCCGTATAATGTTATAGATGTATTTAAAAATATTGATATGTTTCAAAATTTTTCAAATCCGTTAGTAAATAAAAAATTTTTAGAATGAGAGTCGTGGATTTTAGTTTGTAATGCCAAAAAAAAAAAACAACTAGAAAGGATATTTCTTCATTAGGATTAACAAAATATTATAAATATCTAAAGAGTTTAAAAGATGAACACAGGTCAACTGAGAAAATTCGAATTATGTCCTCGTGGCATATTTTCAAAGAAATAGGATCACAACGCTTACTTCTATATAATATCTTTTTTAATTCCAACGATTTTGCTTAAGATTCTTATGAAGCAATCTATATTTACAATCTATGTAGTTATAAACGGGTTTGGTACCGAATACTGGACATATTGAAACCCTTCTGAATGATTTTTTTACGGTTATTTAGATATCAGAATAAAAAGAGCCAGAAAATTAGACTCAGGTTTGAAAACAAAACAAAATGGATAAAATCGATTAATATTTAATTAATTAGATATTATTTGTCACAAATTTTCTACGGTTAACGGACATTTATATGGATATGTCAGATATGCGAAAGTATCGGATAAAAAGTTCTGCACAAACTCAATGATTTTTACAACTTATGTCCTCCAAAAGCATTATTATCAAAGTTATGAAAACCCTGTGCTCATTCTTATAAAAAACGCAAAAATCAAAAAGAACACGCATTTATCTATAATCTTAGCGACTTAATTTTGTGCGTTTTGACATGTATTACCCATACCCATTATCAAGTTTGTCACTCTGTAAGTACATGTAATTGCTGCTACGCGTGTCAAAGTCATTGCTATAAACATATGTATGAATCTTAACTATGATTTGAATACACGCTGCGCCATAATAAATATCGACATTTCTGATTTTGAAATTCCATTTTAAATTCCAATTTAGACTAACACTAAAATACATGCGTAGACATAAGTACACAAACAATGTGGAGATATCAACCATGTAGGAAAAACTTTATACTAAAAAGAATATAAAATAATAAATTTTCAAAAATTTTCTGGAATAAAATCTTAAGAACTTGTGATTTTTTTTTCTAAAATATATAAAGTACAATATGCATTTGTTCTATTCCATTTAGAGAAAAATATGGACAAAGTATTAAACTGAAGCTGGAATGAGTTGTAGAGCTTAATCTACAGATCTCCTTAGTTGTTTTTAAGGATTTACAAAATTACAGTTAAAATGGAGGGTGGATAACGTACAGAAATGTTGACCTTTTACTTTTCCTGATATAATAATTTATTGTTTCGGCATTCAAGAGATAATAAAAGTTTTCACCGATAAAAGTCCCTTAATGAAACTGGAAGCTCCGATTTAGCAAGCGTGTTTCAGGAGTAAATGTTTCAGACATCCGAACGAAGTGTTTGACAGTCTGATTTAAATAAAGTTCTGTGCTATAGGGCCTGTGCAATAGGTCAAAGAGCATTAAAGACCAAGATTGGTTTGCTCACAAAATATCACACAACTTTCCTACAGGGCACCCGGATATATAACTACACATCCGCTTACGGATATATAATTGAAAATGTATGCATACGGGTATATACACAGTTGCAATATGTTTTGGATAAACTCGCCCATGGAGCCCACGGAGCCCACGGAGCACTAAGTGAACTTTAAAAGAAATCGCAGACAGTGAGCACAGCTCGCAGCAACTTTCAAGCACGAAGATATTGCCTGTGCGTGTATTCGGCGCATGCTGTTCGTTCGTTTAAACTTCATGCATATGCTAAATATTCGGGTAAATTGTTTAAGTAAACATGAATATTTTTGTTTCTTTAGCATAGAATAGAGAGCGGCGAAACGACCGTGCGGTCTTCACGTCATTGAGCGGCAAATTTTGCTGGTGCGCCACACTGGTGGCTCATTGGGTGTTTAGGGACCTCAGTCAAGCATCTTAAGGTTGCGCTGTGGCATGCATAGGTATGCGACTCTTGTTTTTATTATTGCATTTTTGTATACTGTCATGCGGCGTTTTGCTTACGTTGATATGCAAATGAAGCGGGAGACTGCGATGGGTAAAAGAGATTGTGAGTGCTACGAATATGCGCTGCTTTGACTTGATTCTAAATAACGGTATATGTACGTGTGTGTGTTGGTATGTATGAGCGTGTTTGTGTACGCTGACTGATGATGGAAATGATGATAATATTACTGTTAATGTTAATGTGTATGTAAATGTCGAAAAATGCTGTATGATTAAGAACATATTCGCATATTTGATGTGGTAAAATGTATGGAAAATTTGGTTTTATGCTTTTACAAGCAAAGCACATTAATGGCAAGCAGAAATCATAAAATTCAGTATGAAATTTAAACGTTTTAAAATTTCTATTTTGACTTTATAGATGCAGAAATTTGAAATACTTAAATATTTGGAATATTTAAGCTCGACTGAATAAGAGATAGCACATTATTTATGTTTTTATAAACAATATTGATATCTTAGCTTTATAAAAATATGGTCTTGTTATGAATCATTGTCGGATGTATGTATAAGAAGCAGCAGATATCACTGATTCATGTTTAATTATTAACATGGCATATTAACCCAAGCAATTTAAAAGTTCTCAATAAAATCCCATATTGCAGATGAACGAGGTGACCAATTAAGTTAAGCTCAAGGACAGCTTCAAGATAATCAATGATCTATGATATCACTCGTTACTTATTTATCGAAGCTTAAGAAATATTATAAGAATTTTGACATTTGGAACATTCGGAACAAGTCCAAGTGTCCAAGTATATATATATATATTATATATAGCAGCAAATTGTTAATTTAATAAGGTTAGTAGGATATAGAGATTTCACACTCTCTCTAACGGAGATCACCTTCAGACTCTCTTGCAACATACACTACCGACGAGAATGGTGCTAATTATTCGTTACTCTCCAATTGAAATTCATTAAACACGTCCTGTAGTAGAACAATCTGTATGAAGCTCAACTCAGCGGTCCCTTCTGGTGATCTGATATCAGATAATCAAAGGCTCAAAATATTTCTATACAAATACAAAGCGTTGCAATTCTGCAACCAATAACTCAAGAAGTCTTAAAACTACCGAAGATCAACAGAAGGAACAAGTAAGGAAAGGTTAAGTTCGGGTGTAACCGAACATTTTATACACTCGCAATTTATTTATTTAATTTTATTAATATAATGCACAATTTGATCTACATATTTGGCATTTATATGGTAGAAAGTCTATTGAAAGTTTAAAAACCCTAATATTAGGTATATGGGAATTGAAGGAAGTTATGACCCGATTTCACTCATTTTTGGCACGGAGGCATATTATTGGAAGAAAAAATATTCCCTCTAAATGTCTTCAAAATATCTGAGAGACTTACTTATATTTTAGGTAAAAAAAAAAATTATTCGAAGCTCATGTTTGGTTCTAATGTTCGATATATGGGGCCTTTCAAACTTATGGTCCGATTTCGGACAATATTTATGCACAGTTCTGTTACGATAGTGCTAGTGCTTACTTTATAAATTGTAAAGTAAACGGCTCAGATCGACTTCAAAGTTCTGGTATAGGGGAAGAAGGCGGGGTTGTGAACCGATATTTTGAACCGAATTTGATTGAAATTGATCTACTAGTTTCTGAGACATGGTATTTGACCCAATTTGAGTGCAGCTCTTCTGTACCATCTTTATAATGAAATTTAAGATTTCTGGTGGTTTTCCTTACTGAATTAAAGCATTTTTTAGTAGTTTTCAACATAACCTTTGTATGGCAGGTGGGAGTGGTTATAATCTGATTTCCTCCATTTTGAGACTGTATAAGGAAGTGCCTGAAAAAAAGGACTCCTGAGAGTTTGGTTGATATATCTTTAGTAGTTTACGAGTTATGTACAAAAAACTTTGTTGGGGGCGCGGTCACTTTCACTTTCCCAAAAAAATTACATCCAAATATGTCCCATCCTAGTACGATCTTTCCTACCAAATTTCGTTTTTTATTTATGGCTAAGTTATAGCTCTTTAAAAGGTTTCTACGAACTTAACCTTCTTATGGTGCCAAGCAATACGTCTACCAAGTTCCATCAAGATATCTCAATTTTTACTCAAACTACAGCTTGCACGGGCGGACGGACACAGAGACATCCGGATTTAAACTCTACTCGTCACTCTGATCATACATAACCCTATATCTAACTCGTTTAGTTTTAGGACTTCCAACCAACCGTTAGGTGGACAAAACTATTATACTCTCTTAGCAACTTTGTTGCTAGCAACGTTTTTGCGAGAGTATAAAAATGTCTAAGTGCACAAAGTATGTGATTTCACAGGTTATGGAATGTACAAGAACTATCAGAACAAAACTTGAGCCGACTCAAAAAGCTATGATAAAGGATTTCGTAACAAAAGTTCTGTGAAGGAAAAATGAAAGAAATTGGATGACTAAAAATCAATAAATGTACCGAAACAAAAGAAATGGAAGAAATCGGTTCAAACGTCACAGGCTTCTCCAAAGAGTATTTATGAACCGTGTAACTTTGGAGGGAATTATCAGAAATTGAATGAGATAAGGTGCTAACATTACTAGAAGTAATAGACTAACGAACGAACAATATTATTATACTATTCCAACATGTTGCACAACAGCTTAACAGTAAATTAATATACTTTTAGAGTAATCCATGTTTTTAAGATACTTTATAGTATTACAACTTAAAGATCAGATTATGAAAAGCATTATCAAGCTTCTTCCAAAAGAAAGTATTGAAAAATATATTCAGAAAATAAATTATATATCTTATATATATCTGTTTTATATAGACAAATCCCTTAAGAGCTTAAAAACCACATCAAAATTTAAATTAAACAATTTGAAAAGTTGAATATCCCCTTTCACTTTCTGTGAACTCATGACTCATTTTTGAAAATGGATTGAATAATCAATCTGTTTTCAATTAATTCACTATGGATTAGCATATCATTTGTTCACTTTATAATATTAATCTAATCTTTAGCAGGCATTATGAAGGATATGAGGGAGGTGCTCACTAATACATATTAGGCTTTGTATCATAGCAGTGTCGTATGCCTATGAATGTGCAAAACCGATGACACAAAGTGCAAATGTCAAGATAGGCATTTTCAATTATGTTTGCGTAGTCTTGACAATGTCGACACCCTTTTGTATTTGCTCAAAAGCACAGCTTTTATGTGTGTCCCATGTCTGCGGGAATGTAGCGTAGCAAATTGATATTTATTAAACTTTGCTGTAGACTACGAAACTTTCGAAAGCAATAAAGCTAATGCATGCGCCTGTGACAATATGAAAGTTGTGGGCATAAAATGGAATTATATGCATATAGCTATATAGATATACAATAAGTTAGTTTTGGTAGGTCATAGGTACAGTTTGTTTTATTAAAAAATTTAAGAAATTTCAACATTCCATCTCATTATTATTTCATAAAAAAATCATTCATAGTGAGTATATAAACATATATGTGCATGTGTATTACCTTCGCTTTTTCTTGCGCGACGCTTTTTATTCGCATTAAAACTGTATTGAGAACTTAAATTGAATTCATATAATTTACTTGTTATATTATAATTAATTTATTGAAATCCAATACTTGATTGTGAATATGGCGTATAAATCATTGTAAATCACTGCGTGGCGCGCAGCCATATTCGCATATGAATAATCCTTAGCGCATTAATTCGTCGAATGCGATTGTTAAGAGCACTTTGGAAATACAGAAAAATATATGTATGTACACATACTATATATACCGTTACCTTTTATAAATGCACTTTTTACTTACATATTTAACGGATATTAAAATCGTTAGTGTGTCAAATTATAATTGACTGTTAATTAAAAAATAATAAAAAGTTGAAAAACGAAATAATTCAAGGGTGAAGATCTTCGGAAAAAGTATATTAACAGTAGATGCAAGCTTTCCTTCCCAGCGCTTTACATAAGTTTAAAAAAATAACGATTTTTTTGGATTTTCAGCTAAATAGGAATTTTCAAGTGAATAATCGTTGGATAATTTTGGGAATGACTATAAATTCAAAAAAAAAAATGCATTTAGGCGAGGAAAATAGTAGTAGTGAAGGCAAGCCAAGTGAATGCAAGCGATAGCTATAGCAAATAATTCGACAAAACAATACTACATATGTCTCATACAATCAGGATTTTCATTCCTAAGTTTATATATTTAAATATTTCTCCATAAAGGCGTTTATGAGAGACTGTTCGTATAAAGTATAGATTCTCTTGTCGAAACCCGCTCGAAGGGGTTAGGTGAGTTTCAAAATTTCAAAATTTGGATTTTTTTTGGCTTATTCAATATTGCAATATGCTTAAGATAATTATCCAATCATATTATCCAAGAATATCAAATCAATCTAAAAGCTCCAACCACCAGCCCACGTCAGTATGAATGTAAAACTTTAAAAGTGTTTATCTAAAAACTCAATTTTGTAAGTTGGTGGACACGATATCCCGGAAAGGCAGAAAGCGATTTTGTTCAAATTTTGCACAAATATTTGACAAAACATTATTTATTTGATGAACGAAGGATTTATTTTTTAAATTTTGTACTATTACTATTTTTTCGAGCCAATATATGAAATACAAACATTTTTAGACAGGCATTAGAGGTCAGTTACAACGGAGCCATTAATAAATTTAGATATTCCTCCCAGTACTCCCCGTAATAGCATACTTAGAGTCAAACCGCCCTCAATTGCAGAAGTAGAGCTCGAGTCACTTTGCCAAATGTGGGTAACTTTCACGCAACTTCGATTTGGATACTGTAGGTGTACTGACTACACCCTGATATACTTAAAACATGTCCTGTGTGCAATCAGCTCCCACAGGAATCTAAAAGAGCTGGTATGCCCAATGAAACCCACTCGTTAACACCCTTCCCTCTATGGTCTGATCCCGTCAAACCAGTCCGTTTCAAAGATGACCTCGTTGACAATTAATTTGTTCTAGATAATGATTACAAAAACAACATTGCCCCAAATTGATATGAAATTCAGAATACAGGAATGTTGAAACTTCAGAATGGTATATTGATATACAGCCGAGCTTTTTCCTCTGGCGAATGTTATTCAAGAGAGGTGACATTAACTCGTTACGTTGTTAATTAATAAAATAATATTATTCCAGTGTCTCTCATAATGAATGGAACCTAATATTAGTTTGTCAAATATCTCCGACGCTATGCATGATTAGTTTGGATATTGCGTTCAACAGTTATAGACGTGTAAACATGGAGTTCACTAACGCCGAAATTACCGCTATTTTAACGTTTTCCTTCGTTAAAGGCAAATCCGCTAGAGAACGTCCCGTGAGACTAATGGTGTTTTGGGGGATGGTACTCTATCACTTCGAACTACGGAGGAAAGGTTTCGCCGATTCAGAGCGGGTAAAAACGACACCATGGATAAGCCAGCCGGCGGAAGACCTGTGACGACGAATACTGATCAAATCATGGAAAACATCGAGTTATACCGGTATGTGGCATCTCGTGACATCGCCCAGGAGATGGGAGTTAGTCACCAGACCATTTGAAACCATCTGGATACACAAAATTTGGGTGCCGCGTGACGGCCAGGTTCCACTATGAGCTGCTCCCATATTGCCAGACGTTTAATTCTACCATCTACTGCGAATAACTGGACCGCTTGAAGCAGGCGATCTACTAGAAGCGTCCAGAATTGGCCTACAGGAAGGGTGTAGTGTTCCACCAGTACAACACCAGACCACGCACTTCGTTGATGACTCGTCAGAAGCTACGGGAGCTCGGATGGGAGGTTTTATCGCATCCACCATATAGCCCGCACATAGCGCCAAGTGATTACAACCTGTTCCTGTCCATGGCGAACGCTCTTTGTGGTGTAAAGTTGAACTCAAAAAAGGCTTGTGAAAAGTGACTGGCCGAGTTCTTCGCAAATAAGGAGGGGTGCTTCTACGAGGGGGGTATTATGAAGCTTACGTCTTTACGGCATTGAATAAAGAGCAAAAAAGCGGAAGGGAGATATTTGCCAACCTACTATTTTATGAAATACATGTGAAGCCATCCCTGAAAATTTTCGCTATAGGACTCATAAGGTGTATTAAACTACTCAAAGCTTCCAAAGCATATATTTGTGTAACATCCCTAACATAAAAAGTACTATACGATAAGTACAGAATTACTTCGGAATTACTTATTAAATGCTTCCGTGACGTAATTTCCTTATTAATCTACAATAACGGCAAAAGCCAATGAAGATTATGTCATCATGCGATGGTGTACATATACATGAAATCCACTTAAGTAAAACTGTTAATTCACACAACAAAAAGTTGGTTGCAAAATTTCACAACACACTTCCAACATAAAGTATTAAATACAAACTGTTCGCTAAAAAATGCCTTCATCCCCTTAACTAAACGCGTTTCAAAAATATTTTAAATGGCTTATACTATTCAGAAGGGATTACCGAGACTGGCATGGACATGGAAGTGAATATATTTTAGAGCAGAATGTGCTGTTATAAAATGCTGCTTGGCGAGAAGAAATCTGTAGATTAGAGCTATGTAAATGCGTGTATATGCGCGCGAGAGAGAGAGAGCGTCTGCCTGCTCGAGTAGCTTGAATGCAGAGAAAATCTACTCGAATGTCGATTTAGTTATAATTTATGCGTAAACATGTACAACAGCTAACTCATATGCTATTCAAATCACGGTTTATACTTTTGCTAAAATATTGCTGGCATGTAAAAGCAACTGAAGTGACAGTGGCTAAAATGGTGAGCGCAGCAAGATTTTTAGTTGCTGCGACAGGATATTAAGAAAAGTTCGTAAAATATTCATACAACTGAAGCTCATGAGCGACAAATGATATGCTGCACAGACACACCTACACCTATGTGATGTGGGTATGTAAATTATTAACCTTCGCTTAAAAATAGCAACTGAAAAGTACTGACAGACATATAGTATGTACATATAAGAATTCAGAATCTGCGCGCCGCTCACGTATTGCACGTACGCGCGGTGGAAGAGGAAATAGCGGTTTGCGAACATCTGCAAAATATGAAGAAAGTCTTCTTTTCTTTAAGTTGAAGTATAATTTATTCCAAGTATAGAAAAAAGTTTCACACACATGTTGTGCTGAGTTCAGGTTTTGAAAATCCAGATTTAAATATGCTCATTTACTAATTCTCCATTTAATAGCATTAATACAGAAAGTATTTGGAGGTGTTAGGCGGAGAGCACAACCAATATAACAAGTCTATGAATGTATGTTGATATAAAGAATTTTTCAATAAAGCAATTAATCATTCCATGATACCTTAAATTTGCATATCTTTCTACGAGGACGGTCTGATAAGGCCGAAAATTATGGAAAAACGATTTAATGCTCCATATAGACACCTGTTAGTTCGACACACATGACCTAGCAATGCTTCTTTAAATCTTCTAAATATTACAGAGGTCTACAAGGGAAGATCTTCTCCATGGCGGCGATAACGTCCTCATTTCACTGAACTGTTAGCTTGGCAGGTAAGTTTATCAAATTTCAAAAGAAATCACATGCGGCCCAATCTGAAGAATACAGTGGTTAAAATATCAAAGCCTATTTCGCAGTGGAGATGCTGTCGCGCTTCATCCGTCAATCGAACTTGGCTAGCATCTTCCAAGCGGAAGTACTGGGAATAGAGAAGGCCTGTGAAGCCCTATTGGCTAACTACGAGATGATACATAAAGCAAAAATATACCCAGATATTCAGGCGGCGCTCCTGGCCTTATCGTGGCAATGGTTAACTCCAGAATAGTCATAACTGCAAGAAGGCATTGGGCCTTCTGGGTTCCCGGCCATAGGAACATTTTCGATAACGAAAATACAGACGAGTTGGCAAATACAGAAGCTGTTTTAGACGAATCCGAGGCTGACTTAATACCATGCCCGCTTTCTCTGTGAAGGCCCAGCCGTATATACATCCGATACAGGACACTTCTATTCCATCAGGCTTCAAAACCTTGAATGGATGTCTACGAAAAGCAAATCGGACATTATCGAAAACACAAAGGGGTTTGAACGTAAAGATGAAGCATGACAGAAATGGCACATCTAGTGCTAATTGGCATCTACAAACCTTCCGGAGCCATTAAATGAAGCCATTTTTTCTACAATTTAAGTCGTCCATGTCCAGGATAATTACGTTCGCCGAGTGAAGTTCATTGGTTCGACTGTCCCTTGTTCCGACTACGGTCATGGATAGACGAAGAGAGACTTCTTCGGATTGCGCTTAAACACCGCCGAACTCTGCTGTGAAGTGGTCTCTTTGTTGAGCTCGTTGTCGGGATTCAGCAAGAGCGGCATCCATATTGTCGACAGTGGTAAGCATTTTCGGCACAGTTGGGCCTGGCTTATTAGAAACGAAGTGGTAACCACTAGCATACATCATGGAAGTCATCTTTGATTTCAATATGCGATTTTTCTTCCAATAACGAGAATGCAATCATCGACTGATATTTTTTCATTCTTAAAGCCTCGCATATACTTTGATTTGCGGTCAAATTAAACTACGAATTCGATTCGGCGGAAATTTTGACTGTAGCTGTCAGCAAGAATGTACTACAGTAAATGAAATAGTAAATTTCTCTTGAGATAGTGTTGTCATCGGTCGGTGTGGCTAAGTACCTATTTGACCACTCTCTAAGTTAGAAATATCTAATGTGTAGATCACTACACATATTTAAGGGACGTAAAAAAAAAAAAAAAAAAGGATTAGCTCGAGAAGTTCCGTCTCTGATATGAAAACATTCACGGGACAACATTGGAACACAACACGATAAAGTGAGGAAAACTTGATAGATCAAACGGCCGCAGTATATCAAAGAGGTTTATTTCAGATTTAACAGATTTCTGTATCATCTCTCATTGGTATTTTTAAACTACTTCACCAAAATCAATATAGAACTAAGCTTTACGCTGCTCTGTATCAGTTGTGAACCTCAAATAGTCGAGGCATTTACAAAAAAAAAAATAAAAAAATTATATTTCACGAGTAAAATAAATTAAATGTATGTGTCATTCGCCGCTTGTTTAATGTCAACACTTTGATTGACTGTGTGTAGAAAAGCAGCCCTCAATCCATATTGCCTACAACCTGAAGGTTTTTACGCCTTTGCAATGTAATTACAGAATAAAGGACGAAACTTTTTAATACATATGCGACACGTATATGTATTCAGACACACACACACAGAAGAGAGTTTACATACATGCTTTCCAAAGTCTCTACATTTGCATGTAAGCAGCAAATCGGTGATGATGAGAGGTGGTCATATAAAAGTGCCAACAGCAGCAACAGTTGAGTGCCGCACGTCGACAAGTATGCAAGTGAGGAAAGGGCACGAAGAGGGCCAAGCAACTCTTGCAACTCTTAAACACAAAGTTAAACAATTTGGCACAAACTTAGCCAACAACTTACTTACACTCAAGTGATGAAATTGTTTCGTTGCAAAATGTTTAGGGACATAAGCAACAAAAAACAACAACAACAAGAAAGAAAGCAAAAGCTTGTATAATAATAATATACAAAAAAAGAAATTAGCGAGAAAAGAGTTTGCTGTCAGCACACTTTATTAACAAGTTGGTGACTGACTCAAGCATTGTGGCGACGACTGCTGCTGCTGCCGCTGCTGTCACTTCAACTCAATGTTGCTGCTGCACTTTAATATAATTGACATATTATTGTTGTTGCTGTTGTGCTGCTTATTGCTGTTACGCCGTCGTTGACAGGCCAACAACGCAAGTTTAATTCATCAAAAGCCTGGCAGAGGATTGACAGGACTACATACATATATACGAATATACACGAAAATAGTCAAAGACCGAACTGAACGACCAACCGACCGCTCGATTGTAGTGAGTTGAGTGGGAAAAACTTAGCGCACAAACAACAACAAAGCCAGCAAGCAAGCAGGTACTTAAGCATACTATAAGAGTAAGTGTACGCTACAGTGTATGCAATAAAAGTACGTACACTTTGTATTTTGTGTTTGCGAGTGGG
Source organism: Zeugodacus cucurbitae (assembly GCF_028554725.1). Taxonomy (NCBI): domain Eukaryota; kingdom Metazoa; phylum Arthropoda; class Insecta; order Diptera; family Tephritidae; genus Zeugodacus; species Zeugodacus cucurbitae. Next base: position 50,163,784 of record NC_071670.1, read on the forward strand.
CTCAAGGGCGTTCAAGTGTGAGTGCGAACTTCGATGTGTGTGTCTTGTGCTGTCCTGCTTGTTAATCGCTTGTACAAGTTTGAATCACTGTCATGTAACATTGTAGTTGTATGTGTTCGGTAATTTTTTTGACAAGTTTAAACATCATTAATATGTCGTAACACGTAAGTGCTTATTTCAGGTGTGTTCAAAAAATAACGGGAATTTTGAAATTTCCAAATTTTTTATTTTTTATTATGAAGAGTTTTTCAATAGAACAATAGGTTAGGTTAGGTTAATCTGGTAGGCCAATGAACCACACCTAGACTGATTTTGGCCCTTTGCGATACCAGATGGAGTGCCGTTAAGTAGTTGAAGAGAAGTAGTCAACCTTTAGGATGCCTGCGCTGACGCGAATTTCAAAAGGTGATATGGTTTCACTAACGATATCCCTTCCAGATTATCGTACTGTGAAGCCCCCAAGGCTTTAATGAGGACAAGACGAAATATCTCCTGTCATCAAGCAAACAGTCGGCGCATTCGCGTCTTGGCTCCCACGTCACTGTTGACAGTCATAACTTTGAAGTTGTAGATAATTTCGTATACCTAGGCACCAGCAACAACACCGATAATAATGTCAGCCTTGAAATTCAACGCAGAATCACTCTTGCCAACAGACTGAGTAGGCAATTGAAAAGTAAAGTCCTCTCTCGACGAACAAAAACTAAACTCTACAAGTCCCTTATCATTCCCGTCCTACTTTATGGTGCAGAAGCGTGGTGTCAACATCCGATGAGACGGCACTAGGAGTTTTCGAGAGAAAAGTTTTGCGGAAGATTTATGGTCCCTTAAACATTGGCAACGGCGAATACCGCAGACGATGGAATGATGAGCTGTATGTGTTATTCGACGTATGTCCATGTCGTCGAATAAAAAGACAGCGGCTATGCTGGCTAGGTCATGTTGTTCGAATGGACGAAAGTGCCCCAGCTCTGAAAGTATTCGAAGCAGTACCCTCTGGTGGAAGCCGAGGAAGAGGGAGGACTCCACTCCGATGGAAGGACTAGGTGGAGAAGGACCTGTCTTCACTTGGTATTACCAATTGGCTCTGACATTTCCTGCATTCTTCGCTTTCTGTCTGCCCCATCTTGTAGGCATGCGCCACCACCTGACCTACGTTGATTACGCTTTCTGATGACAGTTTAACGCCCATCTTGGCAATTTCGTCCACTACCTCGTTACCCTTGATGCCGCTGTGGGCTGGCATGCAGTAGAATTGGAGTCGCTTATTTCTGGAAACATCCTCTACTGCTGCCCAGACGCTTTTGGCTGATATTCAGAAAGAGGATATTGCCTTGATTGCCGCCTGACTGTCTACGTCTACGTTTATTTTAGAGAACAATAAGAGGAATGTAATTCTTTATTCCAAAACTTACTGAAGAGAAATGTCTAAAGAGTGTGAAAAAATATGGCGTCGTTTCCTGTCCCAATCGGCCTGCTTTTGTAGCGTCCCTATTGAAAAATCCTTTTTCATTGCTTACTTTGTCTGTAACAGCCGCTTAGGTTAGACGTGTTTTTATGAGCTTGACGATTTTTGTTTGTTAAAAGCTCAAATGTCTTTGCTTGTTCGTGAATTCTTGACCACAAACAATAATCTAATGATGCCCCACCAAACATGGCTCCGCGTGACTTTTTCCAATTTCTAAAATTATAGAGAATCGTCGTTTTACCAGCATACAAGATATCGCTGAAAGAGCCAAAGGGTATCCCAAAAATCTCGAGTTTGAAAAGTGTTTCGTAGATTGGCAGAAACGCTGACATAAGTGCATGATATCGAATGAGAACTATTTTGAAGACGATTAATATTAATGTAGACACATGAATAAATATTTTAACAAAAATTCAAAAATTCCCGTTATTTTTTGAACACACCTCATATATTGGGTCTATGAGCTCTTCATCTACATATACAAGTTAATATGCTTCGAGTATGCGACTACATAGGTGTTGTTGTTGTTGACAAATTTGTAAACTAAGTGCTACTTGCATAATTTGGACAGGTATTAAAATGAAATAAAATTTTACGCTTACGACAGTTATGACACACACAAACACACATACACTTGGAGAGCTGGCAACTCAAACGTTCCAGTTTCAAAGTCTCAAACCGCCAACATATTAATAATTTGCATACAAAATTTTGTTGCAAAAGTGCGAGTATTCACACAGACACACCCTCACAACATGTAAGTACAAATGAGTTTGAGTGACAGCATTAATGTCGCATCATAAAATCATCAACAAGGTAAGCAACAGTGCAGCAACAAAGGCATTGACAAATAACAATAAAAGGTACTTAAGCACACCATAAAATAACTTTAAGGTGGAGCATAATAAAAAAAAAACAAATGTTGTTGTTGTTGGTCCGTATGTTGCTGTTTGCGAAATTCTTCGCTTTGCCACAAAAGTGAACTTCAAAATAACAAATGCGAAATTTCACACGTTACGCGCGCTGCCAGCACAGCAACAGTCGACTGACTGTGCTTTTATCAGCCGCCTGAGTGAGTGTGGGTGTTAAGGATACCTAAGTGTGTGGTGGAGGATATAAAATGAGCAGGTTGGGTGTAAAATTTAACTTGTTGAAGTGGGTAAGCGAGCTGTGGCACTTTTTAAGTTGTTTTCTGCAAAAAAAAAATTACATACTTTGTAAGCTTTGAGTTGAGAGTGAAAGTGAAGGGCATTTGAATATTTTTTGTTTGCTCACAAGTGCTATTCTTATCAGGTTAGACTGTTGAGCGAGTCAAGTTATCACTCATGCTGGTAAAAACATACTTTATGATTATATAGCATAAGCAGATTGAAGGCGTGAGGCTGTCATCTATAATATCATAATCATACATGACCTTGACAACACACACTTCAAAACTGTTTGTGGTAGTCCGCGCTCTTTTTAAACAGTAAGCTTATATTGTAAAAATTAGTTCAGAAAGCATTGTGAGTTAGCTTTAAGAAACCACATCTCCTCACACCACATCTTTAAGAAACCAAAACCCACTTCAAAAATATTTGTGGTAGACCGCCCACTTTTTGAATAACAATCTAATATTGTGCAAATCTGTTCTCAAAACACTGTGAAGTTAACATTAAGAAACCACATCGACCTCAATGCTAAGAGTTTTAAAAAACATCTAAAAGTCTATATGATCAGATTCACCGAGCGTTAAAGTCAAAAAGCAAAAGTGACATGAAAAATCCGACCAGCCTTATTCGAATAAACTTTTACCAAAATTTGGTCTATTGCTTTTATCGAAAAATTCTCAGCAGAAAGACCAAATCGAGCTCATCCCATAACACAAAATATTTCAATATTCGAACTGTATATTTTATAAGACTACATAAAATATATATTATAAATATTTTCTAATTTCTGCATTTTATAAAAAAAAACTTAAAATCTGTTTGCCAAAAAGTAGCTTTTTTTATTTCCCGAACTGTGCCGAGTTTGCCATTGATTCACATGTTGATTGAATTGAATAATAGGAAACACAATTTAAAAGAATTTTTTAAACTTAATGCTGTTTTAAATACTTTGAGAGCTATAAATTCTGTGTCCGCGACTTTATTATTATAAAAGCTAGTTTTTGATTTGTCATATAGATCATACGGTACATAATTCAGTTCTACAGAATATTTATTTTTAAAACGCAATAGACAATATTTTTCAATCAACCTTTTTTGAATCGCCTGATTTCGCGAAATTCTCCAGTTCTTACCTATCTTTCATAGAAAAATGTCTGTTTCTTTATTCGTATAACTATATATCATTATGCTAAGTTGGATCTAACCTTCGTTGGTGGCGAGGGTATAGAGCATAATGCAAAATATAAAGATTCAAAATAATTTCTGGAAACCTGTAATCAGTTCTTAAAACCTTACTATATATTAGACAACTGATATATCTATACTACTATTATAAAGAGGAAAGATTTGTATGTATGTTTGCATTTAATAAACTCGAAAACTGCTGTGCCGATTTCAAAAATTCTTTCACCATTGGAAAGCTATATCAACTCTGAGTAATATAGGCTATATTTATTGCTAGAATCTCAACTTTCTGGAAATAGTTCCCAGGTAATTGTATCAAAAAGACTCCGTGATGGTTAATCTTAATCTGAAATTGAAAATCTTGTTTCAAGTCATTCTCTTCGCATCGCTATCACGTGCCAGAGAGTCGAATAACAAGCACTCACAGCTGCTTGCTGAATAAAATTTCAAAATCTCCCAAGTACGCGATTGAGAGTTGAGTACAGAGCGTGTGCAGCGGCTTGAAGAATAAAATATTAGAAATAAACAAGCTCGCACTAGGGCGTCGAGCTCTGAACGTTCCCAACGTCTTCATAATCAGAAAGAAAGACAACGGACGCCAAAGACTAGAGGTCGTAATCAAGTTTTAGCTCATTGCAAATAAAATATAATTTCATGTTCGAATTATCCTCATTTTACTTTTTTAAAATGAGCCCACGCAAGAAACGGGAAAGTACATACATATGTATGGGAGAGTGTGTAAAAACTTATAACTTTTGAAATGTTTGTTTAAGCCCGTGCGAAGCCGGTTGTGGAGTGCTAGTATTATATATATTTTTAATAATAATAGTAATAAAGACAACGATCATCCTCCTCAAACAAGCAGAATTTGCGAATCACGGCAGGAGTTTTTAAGCGTCGAGAACTTAAATTGCTCAGATACAGAAACACAACTTTCACCAGATAAGATTTAGAATTACGTAAAAGAAATTTTTTAATAACATTTAAAAAACATTTCTAAAGAGTGAGTCTGATAGATCAAATGTGCTGGAGTGAGAATTAAAGTCCTGGCGGTCGGTATGGGTCTAAACTTTCTAGATAAGTGAGCAGGGACATTAAAATTAATATCAGACAAGACGAATATACTAGAAACTGATCCATTCAGAAGTTTTACCAGGAATATCACACCAAACATTCCCCTACGGCTAGTGATTGTAGGTAGTTTTATAAGTTTTAAACGATTATTATATGGAGGAAGATTTAATCTAGAATCCCAAAGCAAATACGCTAAGGAGAAAGTAAAATTGTTTTTGGACAGTCTTTTGAACTTATCCGATTGGATTTGGTAACTAGTTCAGTAACTGATGACTTTACGCTCAATGGTGCTCTTGCTTGCATCAGATTTAGATATCAAAAATGTAATTTTATGCTATATTGGAATTGTTTGTAGAATGAATTTTTTTTTCATTTTTTTCTAATCACACACATTCTTAGGTAGTGAATGATAGCCCGAGTATCAGTAAGGTTTTGTGTTTATTCAAGTAGAGCTTTTTTTTAAGAAAATTTTACACGAATTATTTATGGGAGAGAGAGGAATAGAAAAGGGGTTAAGGGGGTATTCTGGTCTAGGATTTTGAATAAATCCTTGGTAGGATGTTTCAAAATTCGACTTATTTTCGGAGATACAGCCGATTTTGTGACGTGGCGTCCGAGCCGGCCAAGCGGTCTCCTAAACTTTAAACACGTTTTTCTCGAAACTACTTTTTTTGAGGTGGTTGACATGATATCTCAAGTTCTACTGAACCGATTCCTTTGAAATTTGGCGTATATCTTCTTTATACAATGCTCTATCGTGTCTGATTTGAAGTATTTTTAAAAAATTCGAAAAGGTAGAAATACGGGTCAAAAAAGTTTTTTTTCCAGTCGACGCCATTTTGTTATTTTTTTAACAATGGTCAACCCGATAACGACATCCTTACTAATGAAGAATCGTCTTGTTTTAGATCTCTACAAGGGTTGAAATCACGTCGACCAGAACGCACCGTTTTTTTTGAAGCCCCCACTCTACCGGTCCGTATCTCGACGAATTTTGGTTTTTTTCTTGCATTTTTTTATATTATTAAAATGTCAATAAAAAACATATAAAAAATGAATAATAAAATGTTTTTCATGTGTCATGCATCTAGACCAGAATACCCCCTTAAAGGCTAATCAAAATTTAAAGAATAATAGCCAAATTATGTGCAAAGACTTCCAAAAAGCAATGCAGAAGATGTCTCAGAACATAAGGAGATGTTGTATAATTATCTGTAGTGATTGAATAGGAGTATTAAATGAAATTAATAGAAGAACTAAAGCTTAACTTCTCCTGAAGTTTCAGTCAATATTTCACTTCACATACATTAATATCAAAAATCAATAGCAAGGTATCACTGTTTTATTTCAATGAATATTATTTCGTATCAGTTATAGGAGTTTTTAGAGAAATTATATTGGTTTTGCCCACCTCTAACTATAAATAGATAATGAATTTCCGTCATTCACCCGCTTCATTTTGTCAAATATACTCTGAGTGAATCATGATGTTTTCTACAAACTTCACTTACAAGACCTCAAACCTAAAATATCGCCCATAAGTTTGCATATTTTAATAACTTTGTAAACAGAAGCGCGACACAACGAAGGTCAAGGTGAGATAAATTGTAAAAGGTACTTCAATTTTAGAAAGACAAACAATCGTGCAAAGTCTCTGCACTTGACGAGCGGTGACACAAGATAACGCTGGCAAACAAACGCTCGAAGGTCATAAGCAGCAGAAGTAAAGTGATTTTGTGTTCAAGGATGTATATAAAAGAAAATATGTACGACTATATAGTAAATAGAGTAAATAATACTTCTGAAGAAGCTGACAAAATGTTTATGGAGCGACTAAAAATATCTAAGATTGGTTTATATATACTTACAAACAAATCTAATCGCTCACACACGTTCCACGCGCGTCAACAACTGCCAGGCATTAGCAACACCGACAGCCGGTTTGTATTGACGAAAAAGGACAGTGGAAATTGAAATCTCGAAAAGTCGTCTTATGCGGCTGCTTAGAGCAATTTGGCAGCTGCCAGCGAAAGCACAGAGTGAAAAGGAGATAAGCAAAATGAAAGCAACAGCAAATTCTTGTTGTTGTTGTTGTTGGGTGACACAAGCGTCATACAATTGTCGTTTTAATTCATGCTGTTTTTTTGGTTGTTGTTGTTGTTGTTGTTGTTGTTGTCGGTGTTGCCGTGGACACTTTCGGTGTTGAAGGTGTCTGGCGACCTCGTGAGCACTTCAGTGACAGTAGCAAGCCAACAAAATGGTCTAAAGTAAATAGCCACGAGGCAACAGAAGCCGAGGCGTTGAACATCAAAGGTTGTGATGGTGCTTTTGTTGGACGCCACCACCCCCAAACAATGCAGCAGCGTGTGCTCTTCGTGTTGGGTTGTCTACGCAGCCGTTGGGACGTCACACTTTAAATAACGGTATGAAATAGTCGAGCTGACAGCGCTGCTCAATTGTGACTCAAATGAGTTATGATAGGACTTGTGGGAGTTAGTCACCAGGACTGAGAGTGAGAGTGAATGAGCTTAAGTGCCATAATAACATTAACAATAAATGTAACTGCACACACACACACACACACACACACATACATAGATACAAAGTGTACCGTTACTTGAATGCCTTAGTATGAAGGCGCAACTTTGCTGTGGCCATCAGTAAGCGGTCGGTCAACTTGATAAATTTTCAACAATATATTTGTAGTCTGTGCCAAGCTTCAATAGCGCTGGCAAATACAAAAAATAAATCTTACTCGCCACGCTATATCAACGCTTAATAAATGAAGTAGCCACAATACCGTACAAATTGCTGGAGGAGGAGAAATGAAGAGACACGCAGCTTCTATTGCTGTGAAGACTTATTTGAGCTTGTTGAATTTATTATTTTCATTTTTCAGCTATTGCTGCTTAGTTGGTTGTAGTAACATAAAGTAATTTAAACTTTTTTCGAATAGATCATACATTCTTTTTTTCACATTTTAATAGGTACAGTTACTTTACTGCATTTTTCAGCAATTTTAAAAGTGATATTTCAAAGAAATAGTAATTTTTCATTCGAAAGTAAAATGAATGTAAATTAAAGAGATTTCCTCAAAATATTACTCGCAAATATCCTCGATTTAATTTTCTAACACTGTGACAATATTATCTTTAATACCAGAACAACTTTAACGATAGCAATTTTTAAATTCCTGAAAGCCATCTCACATCCCTTCAAGTTGCATAATAATGCTTTCTCGGGACCTTACTATATTTTATATACTTAGTCTCTATTTGTAAGTAAAAGACTATCAAATGTTCTCAGCACAAGACATGCTTGCTAGAGAGAGGTCTTGTACCGATGCTGTGTCAAATTTTATACCGAATAGTGAGCTCTTCTATGGGAAACTGTTCAATTATCTGTTAATCAAAGAAATCTGATTGTTATTCACGTATTGCCGTGGTAGAAAACGAGATTTGTGGGTTCTGAAGATTTTTCAGAACTTCATAAGAATGGTTCCTATATTAAAAAAAATAATAATAATAGACAATCCGAATTTCTGAATAAACTAATTTTTCGAATGAAAAATATACCTTAAAAATTAAAATTTAAACAAAAGAAGATCTTCTCGGAAGTCATTTTTATTAAAATAAAGAAGGCCTAAGACTTCAGCCGATCCCTATCTGCATATTGCGCAGTGTACCTCAGTTCGATCCCTACTTTCCCCAAATAAAAATAACGTGTTTTCTAATAGATATCGCCAATCGGCTGACAATGACTCACTTTCGAGAGTATTTCTGTCATGAGAGTTAACCTAAAAGCTTCCCGAAATAGCTTACAAATTTTGGGTCATCAATTGATACCCATGGAAAAAATATCGAATATCTCTAGTTCCTTTTCAATAATGGTTTCTTCTCGACAGGGAATGTAAAAAAAAGGAATATCTGAGTCCTTGGCGACCAGTATGATACTTTCAAAAAATCAATTTTTTTATCTGGCTTAAAAATATGGTTTCAAAAATATCTTATGAAATCGGCAAGGTCGCATCTTAAATAGTTTTTCAATGACAGCGTTCTAAAGAGCGAACACTCACTGGTATAAACCTATATAGTTGAAGCTTTAAATGAGTTTTTCTCGAAACGACATTTCTCAAAATTGCTGACATCATAACTCAACGAGACTGAGTAATCCTGAGTATATTTACTATACAATTACCTACTTTGATTGGTTGGTCAATTTGGCATTAAAAAAAACCTAAAAAAATATACTTTTTTTCAGAACTACGCCATTTTTGATATTTTTAAAAAATCGTAGGTCATTGTATAGCAAATAGCTGCAACTTTAATAACCAATTTGATTTTGTTTGTTTCAGTCACTCATTCGTCCGGAATGATGTAAGCAGTTGAGGAACTTTTTTGGCACCTCCGAAGACAGCCCATAACTCCGTTATTTTACAATAATTTTGCAAAAAAAAAAATTAAAATATAGCTGAAAATGCGCCTAATTATGTCCAAAAAACTTCGAAATATTCGATCGTTTACTTTCTTTTAAAGTAAATTCACGAAAATTGCCTAATGGTTTCATGGTCAAGTAAATAAAGATCTAAAAAAGTAAATAAAGTTGAAGTTATTCCTTAGTTATTTGCTCGATTTCTTCAGAATTTTTTGTGGAAATTTAAAAATCTACAAAACCTGATAAGATTAATCTTGGAAATTCTAAAAAAAAATTTAAATTGTTTGGTAATGTTAACAGATCTATACTACTTTCACGGAATTTTTCTCGAACTGCGAATGGGTTGGTCCCATAGATACCGATACAATGAACACCGTGGTCCTCGTCTTAAAAGACATTAATTGGATTGAATGAGCATAGAACTAACACCAGACATAGAGAACAAGTTTTAAATTTGTGCTCAGCGTACGAGTAAAATATATCCAACATTTCATAGACGTTGGGGAAATGTAGAACAAACGTTTCACTGGCATTAACTAGTTGAGTAACGAGAAAATTGTTATCCTGCTGTTAAGAAGATAAACATAAAAATTACGCAAGTAAACAGAAATTAATTTATATAATTTATTAGGCTTTGGGAATTGAAAACCAACTAAAGCACTGACAGCATGGACACAACTGCCCCGCAAACGCCGTGTGTGTGGGCGGAAGGACACGCAAATTAATGCGAAAGAAATTGCAAGCGCCAGCTGCGTCACGTAGTGGACGGCAAACGGAAGTGACAGCCGGCGCAGATTCGCTGAACCGCGAAAACAACAAACTAAACACAAACAGGCGGTGTCAGCACACGTAGCTACTGGGCCATACCAATACAAACACAACCATAAATACATAACTGAAAGATGCTGCGGAAGCAACGGAAGCTGGAAAGCCGCTGCAATGCCGGTAATATTGGACAAATTTTTTAGAGTCAGTAAATTACAAATCCGTGTCTACAACGGTCGCTATTGTCTACACAATATCACGGCGTGTTGGTTAGTTGGCGGTTTGACGGCTGCATGGTCGTGGGACTGGGTGGGTGCTCGCTCTCGCGTCTTCGTCATACCACTCGAGTCGCGGTGAATTGCAACGCACACAAGACCAGTTGACCTGCTCGCTTGGCGTGCGATAAATTTTCGCGATAAGCGCGGCTCAGCGCGCCAGCACACAGGCAACAGACAACAGCGGCTTCACGACAGACGGCCGTTGTGAGCAAAAAGCATTTAGTAAATATTTAAGAGGAAATGAAGTTGAAGTTGAAAAAACACGCAGGTAAGTTGATCTATTGCGATTTTCGTTCGTTTTTATGTCTTGAAAAACGTTTGGCATTCCTCGGCAATGCACGCGCTCCAAGCTCCAAATTGCTTTTGTTCATTTTCTTAATTATTTTTCGTTCTTCTACCGGCATGCTTGGTCAATTTATGGTGGAATTGGTGTGGTTGGTATACCGTTAGGACTGCTGCACAGCTCGCAAATAGCGGCTTTGATCGCTCAAGCAGAATAAGAGCTAATGGCGACGGCATGCAATAGTTATCATTTCTAAGCGGAGTTTGGTGTGTGTTTGATTAAATTCCAGCGACTGATGATTTCAGCGCCTGAGCATCGAAGTAGATTGTAGCGGGACGAGGTATTAGTAACAAAGAGTAGATATAAAAAAACAAGCAATTTAAAAACTTCGTTTTAAAAACACAAAATTCTCGAGTAGCTAAAAAAAGTTAACACAAATCTGCGAGGGCAATGGCCTGAAAGGGAAGTTAAACCCATTAACACAACAACTGGATCTACTTAAAATTTACGGATCTTGCTTTAGATTAGCTATTCAGATAAATAAACCCAAAGTATTGGCTTTGGTTTGTCACTACCTCTATAACTTGGCTCCTAAAGGTAGGCAATGTTTTCATATTAGAGAACAACTTTATTTTTTCACAGGAAATATTTTTTTAAAGAGCGCAACGGACGAGAGGGAGCAAAAATCTTGATTTACCGAGACCGAACAAACCATTACATCTACATCTACGGATCAGGTATTACCCTAAAACGTATCGTATCATCTCCAGATGACTTAGAAGATTGACAATTTAACTTGGCTCCAGAAGGTATGCAACGATTTAATATTCAAGAGCAACTTGATTATTTCATAGAGAAACCTATACTAATATTATAAAGCTGAAGTTTGCTGTTTGTTTATTTGTTTGAACGCTACTGGTTCGAATTGAATAATTCTTTTTGTATTGGATAGTCCATTTAGCTATAGGCTATATAGCGCTGCGATAAGAGCGAAGAAACAGTGGTAAATGTGTAAAAAACGCTGGAAATTATTTATCTTTGAGGCCTTCCGTTCCTTGCGTTGCGAAAGCGGTTCAAGATACACAAAAGTTATGTATGAAAGAATTATTTCTCTTTTAATGATCTAAAATAAAGTCCGTGAGTACCGTTTTTGTGATAACTAATTTGGTCGAAATTATTTGTTAGAGTTGTATTAACATAATAATAGTAATCTTTATCCAAATAAATGTGTTGTTGGTTAAGAGTATTTAATTCTGAATAAAATTGTCTTTGACGACACTTAATTTGAACGAACAACTTAAAAGATAATATTACAAATAAATAATAGTTATTTTCTATATAGTAGATATTTTTTTGTAAAATATAATTTCATGCTCGAATTCTCTTCATTTTACTTTTTTCAATGTATAGGAGCGTGTGTAAAAATTTACAAAATTTGAAATGTTTATTTAAACCCGTGCGAAGCCCGAGCGGTCGGCTAGTACTTTATAAATGTAAATTGCATAACTTTCCTTTCTCTTGCGCTTTTTCTTCTTGTCATTTTTGGTAATATTCTTCTGGGCCTTACCAGCCTTCTTCGCTGCTTTTCCACTAGTATTTTATAAAAGAGAGAGACGTATCGGCATACTAAACACTAACGGAACTGGTTTAATGGTTCATCTGGATAGATAAACCAAAATTATCGGCTTTGATTTGGTTGGTTAGAACCTATTTTCGTCATTTCTAGATGGTTTATAAAGTTAAAATAACGAAATTGTAACTTGGCTCCTAAATGTAGGCAACAATTGAATATTGAAGATAAACTTTGTTCATAGGAAAATCTTATATATGAAATGTCGATACAAAAATGTTGAGAGTCGACAAACAGATCGATTTAACCATACTCAACTATAAGAGTAACTATGAATTGAGTAAAAATTACATGAATTTGGTTCGAAAAATGGAATGAGTAATGAGTAAATCTTGCACTGTCTCAAAATTGCAAACTAAATTGTTTATTTTTCTTTAACTTACTAATAAATAAAAAGTAAGGATTAAAAAATATCAAATAAAAATATAAACTCAAAAACTCCAGAAGTGTACCCAATTATTTGCGAACAAACTGTAAAAGTTGAAACAAAAGTGAAATCATCTTAGCGCAACATTTCACTTGACCCAACAACGTTGCTGCTTATACAAGACTACAGAGTTCAAAGGCAATCCATTTATCCTTACTCTAATTTCTACATCACCTGCTAAGGCACGACTTCAAAGTTTACTAAAGGATATTTGTTTGCAAAGAAAAATGAATAAAACGAATGGCAAAACGAGAAAGCGAGCACAAAAAAGTTGATAGATTTTACGTTGCCAATTTAAAATATAAACTACCTGCATTTTGTTTTTGTTTTTACTTTCACTTTCACTTTTTCATGTTGTTTTTTTTTTGTGTGCTTTGCTCGGCTCGTATATATTGGTTGTGAGATATGCGATTTGATAAATGGAATTTCGTATTTTATCCTTAGCTGGAAGTAGACAAATAATGTTGGGATATTGCCTTTGATTTGGCAGAGAGACTTACTAAATACATATGAAAAGAGAATGGGATTATTTCACATTGCATGTTGCCAAAAAAACTTTGCTTCTTACATAATATAGTGCCACTAGTACTATCAAGGATGGCGGCTGAGATTTTTAGTTTGAAATTTAATATGACAGTGAAATATGTGAGAATTTAGTACCATGTGGCGGCAATTTGTAATATGCTCATGCTTAAATGCTAAAGCTACGCATATGCGAGCTTAATTTTTGTCGGGAATTGTGAATTTCATGAAAATTTGATTTCAGCGCGTGCATTTTTTCAACGCCTCTCCCCGGGATGTGTGCAGCAGCTTTTTTCTGCCGCGTAGTTTTGGTAGATTTTATATCAACACAACCAGGGTTGCAACTGTGTTTGCCATGCTGTCGCGCCGCTGGGTATTTGCTTTTTTTTACGTTTTCATAATTGTTGCGTTGCCGATATATGTATGTAAACATTGAGAGTCAGCGGTTTTTTTGCGTTTTCAAAAAAATATTCGCGAAAATCCGTATATCGTATTAATATTTAAATGGAAAAATCGAGATTTAATCTGTGAGTTTTTAGGGATTAAATGTAATATGTGTGAATTTACATATATTTTATATAATATAAAAAATATGTTTCATAATATCAGTTTTTCAATAACTTAATAAATAGCTTACAAAGTCAAAAGCACTTTCATAGAGTGTAAATTTTTTCAGGGATTAAAAATATGATAATGCCGATACTAATTTGAACTTGGTAGAATTATTTAAAAGGTAGTTATGGTTAAAATCAAAACTGTATGGACCATACCAACAACATACGTGTATTTAAATATTATAGAAAATTTAAATTTTTGCTTAGATGATAACTGGGATTCTCAATCAATTTTAAAATCCAAAATAACGGTAGAGCTATAGGTAAAGGGTTTTTCGATAAGAGCGCTACAAAAGTAGAAAAACAAAAAGGTTTGGGATATCAATGCAATTCCTTATTCATGTGAAAGTACATTCGATGCCATTATGTATGGAAGTCGATTTCTTTTGCATGACCAGCACGGGCACACTTGACGAAGTCCAGCCGCTGAACCCAATTTCCAACGGTTTTCAAGCATAAATCGGCCGATACTGCTGCAATTTCACGCACGATATTCGTAGGAAGTTCATAAATCGTCGCTGGCTCCTTGGCATAGATCATAGACTTGATGTAGCCCCATAGGAAATAATCTAACGTCGTCAAATCGCATGACCATGGCGGCTAATTGACTGGGCCATTTCGTGAGATAATACGTTTACCAAACTTGGTTTTCAATAAATCGATTGTGACATTCGCTGTGTGGCTTGTGGCACCGTCCTGTTGGAACCACATATTGTCTAAGTCCATATCATCCTATTCGGGCACAAAATATTGGGATATCAATGAGCGGTAGTGATTCCCATTCACAGTGACGTGCCAGTTTTGATAATCACGGAAGAAGTAGGGCCCAATGACGCCGCCGGCTTATAAACCGCACCAAACCGTCATTTTTTCGGGATGCAATGAATGCCAGAAATAAGCCTCATTGCTGAAGAGGATTTTTCGATGAAAATCCGGTTGCTCAGCCCAATTCACGAACATACTACAATTCTGTTGGTCAAGCGGCTTCAGTTCTTGCTTCAATTTGATGGTGGTCTTGATTGATGCACTAGAGGCAGCAATATTCGCGGCACTCGGGAACATTTTGTACTGTGTCTGTGGATTCAAATTTTTTCCATTAGACGCTTAGTTGTTAATCTGACAGGCCGATTATGACGATCATAATTGTTTAAAAGTTGAGGCCCACTGACTTCGAATTTTGGTAGTAAATTTTAATAATTTCGACTCGTTGTTGGATCGTATATCTTTCAATGAAGAAATGAAAAACCTTACTGCAGAGATGTCAAAAGAGCGGGAAAAATATGACGTCGTTTGCTTTCCCTATCGGTCTACTTTTATAGCGCCCCTATTGAAAAACACTTTATAACGGCAGAATACGATAGGATATTGATTTTCATGTTTTTCGATTAGAGAACAATTTCCCATTTGGTTTGAGTACGACATTCTTCTCTCTCTTGTTGTTTGGGTCAGTTTCAATTAAAAGAGATAAAAGAAGGGACTAGTGATATAATCAAACACTAGTCGATACTTTGGTAACTGGGACTTAACTTTGTGTGTTTCCTGGGACTTATGTGAAATTGTCATTGATATTTTAAAGCAAGTGAGCTGATTAATCAAATATCGGCTAATGTTTGTGGAAAAATGTGTCCAAAACACAGGTGAAAGGTAAGACATAAAAAGAAACTTTCTTATCTTTCCTAGCTCATATACATTTGGCCAATAATGAATATATTCGCTAGCAGGTCGTTAGATATATTACTGAGCACTATCTACATAATATATTTGTGTAAATGTCGGCCCATGTGACCCTTACAAGGTGTTTCTGCCTTTAAAATGTTAAAAATCTACAACCTTTTTAGAACTATAGAGAGTTCCCTAACTATCGGTTGTCTGATCTGAAAAATGGATGGGAAACCAGCATTGCAATAGTTTTTGTACTTCCTGATGTCTTAATTCAAAAGTCAAGGTCAGATATATATAAAACTGAGCTCGGAAAAAAGTAAATTTATATATTTTAATTCAGATAATTTTCGAGTTCAGGCGACTATTCTTTTGACATTTGTTTAAAAAAGAATGGGACTATATAAAGAAGTATAAATTTTACCATTACTACATATGTATTTCGAAAAGTACCCGTGTCGCACAATCGAAACAAATGGTATTAAAGTTATTACCGGACTTGGGTTTAGCCTTGACGTAATGATCATGGATAGGATTACACTGACTGAGCCATAAAATCTTATACTATCATTGTCAGAAAACACCTAAAACTAAAAGAGTTAGAAATATAGTTATATATAAGAAAGTGACCAGGGCGAAGAGTAGATTTGAAATCCGTCCGACTGTCCGTCCGTCCATGTAAGCTGTAACTTGAGTGAAAATTAAGATATCTTGATTAAAGTTGGTACACGTGTCCCTTTGCACCATAAGAAGGTTGAGTTCGAAGATGGGCGGAATCGGACCACTAGGAAAGGGCATATCTGAATGAATTTTTTTTTTTGAAAACTGGGCGTGGCCCCACCATCTACTAAGTTTTTTGTACATATCTCGTAAATTACTGAAGCTATATCAACCAAAGTCACTAGGAACATTTGCTTTAACCATTTCCTTATACAGTCCAAAAATGGAAGAAATCGGATTATAACCGTGACTACCTCCCATACAAAGGTTATGTTGAAAACTACAAAAAAGGCTTTAACTCAGTAGGTAAATACACCAGGAAACTTAAATTTCATTGTAAAGATAGTACAGAAGGGCTGCACTCACATTAGTATAACAAATTTTAAATGGGCATAGCTCCACCCATTTATGGGTCAAAAAAGATGTATCCTAATCGATCAATTTCAACGAAATTCGGTTCGTAACATTTATCCCAATGTGATATATTAAGTGAACGGACATTCTTGGATGTAATGTAACTTGGTGGCAAAAATAGTTGAAACCGGTCCAGGAATTATACCAGATCCCATATACTATATATAATGATTTTCGCTATTCTGGTGGACTTTATGCCGAATATATGGGTCAAATTGTGTATTATTTTAATAAGATTAAATAAACAAATTGCGAGACCCGACTTGCTTTATATAGAAATCGGAGAAAGTGATAACCAGTGGTAAACTCTTGTCATTATTTTAAACGTTATTTGGATAACAAACTGCTTCTTATTTAAATTTAAACTTATAGAAGAATACTTAACTTCTGAAAATCAAAATATAAAAGCGAACCTACAACATCCAGACACTCAAAAGTAGAAGTAGGAGAATCGAGGTCAACCATCTAGCAATATTATTATTATCACAACTGTTAAGGTGAAATGCCACACACCTCGCCTCAACATTTTTACTACTCGGTAATAAAAATTATTTACATTATTAAACAGCACATTAACCACAAAGATTACCGACGCAAATAAAATGTCGTACAACAAAGCAGAGAAACAAAAACAGTAAAATTGATAGCGTGTACTCACCTGTCGGACTCGGCGTCAGCGACATCATATCAAAGTGTATATTGCGCGGCTCAAATGAATAGTCCTTCAGGAATGTCAGCTTGGCACCGCGTGTCTTCGCCAAACCCTGCACGGCGGTGTTAATGGCGCGTAAATATTCACGTTTGCCAAAATTTGTGTGCGGTGCAATTAGGCCAATATTTAATTGCTCCTTATTAGCGGATAAAGTTTTCGTGTTGCCGCCATTTGTGAGACGCAACGCCGACGCGCATGGGCATGAATACATTAAAATGGTGGCCAACACAATGAGCGCCATGCCAAAGCGCAGCTGCTGCGGTTGGATGTGGAAGAGCTGGCGGCGACGGCGTGTAGATGGCGAGCGCAATGACAAAGTTGCTGCCAAAGATTTGGTGAATAAAGACAACGTTGCGTTGCTGCTGGTTGTGGTTGTGGCTGGTTGTTGTTGGTGTTGTATGAGTTTGGTGGCTGTGAACGATGTATGTTGACGTTCATGCTCTTGATTGCGGGCAAGGCAACGATTTTGAACACTTTCCAGCTGCTGCTGCTGCTGCGGCTCCGCCAACACCGTTACACTATACTTTCGAGTTTTTGGCTCCAAAGTCACTGCAGTTGTTGTTGTTGTCTTACACACTGACGACGACACAGTGGCTGGCATTTTGCTGTACGTCAGCTGGCCCGGGGCGCGGCAATGTTGCTGGTTGTAGGTGGGGAGGCTGGTCGAACTGCTGCTGCTCCTGCTGTTGCTGCCTATGCTACTACAGTAGCGCTGGCTACCGTTACAGCTCACTCTCTTGTTATTGTAGCGACATATTAATGGCGTTGTCAGCTGTTCGGCATTACCGTTATGTACTGGTGTTATTATTACATTTGTTGTTTTGCATATTTTCGACTTGTTTTTTGTGCGCGCGCGTCTACGTCCACTTGCTGTTTGGTTGTTGTGTGTGTTGTTATTGTTGTTGTTGTTGGTGTCAATGTTGTTTTTTCGTCGCTCGTTTGCTTTTTGACTAAAACGTAATCCCTTCATTTTGCGGATCATATAACTGCTTCCGCTGCTGGCGCGCGCTGTCAATCAGCGTCAGCATCAGCTTCCGCCTGCAAACGCTTCCTTCTGGAGCTCAGCTCACTAAGCGAGCTCTACAATTTCTAGCAGCCTTCGTGCCTGGCGCCGTTAAGTTTTACCGTCCACTTCTTCGAAGAATTCTTTTTTTTCTATTATTATTTTTGTTGTTGCTGCTTCACTACTCTATATGTCTATATATCCGTTGTCTGTTTATCGCTTCACTTTGACATCTTTCTTTCTTTCTTTCTTTCACTTTACACTTGCACTCTTGCTGTCTCCCAATTGTTGGTCTCTCACTTCTGGCACACTGTTTGCATGCTCTATTTTTTTCGTTTCGTTCGTTCTTTTAATACCTTTTAATGGATGGATTGGGTTAATTTAAGTAAATTATCATCGTATCTTTGCTTTGAGCGCTTTTGGCTTTGACGTTTTTGTTTTGTAATCTCCTGTTTGGCTTTGGCTTTGGCTTTTGTTATTTCTTTTTTTGTTATTGTTGTATTTTGCTGTTGTTATTGTTAAATTTTTATCGCCATTCTCACCTCTCACTCTCGGCATTTATCTCTTTCTGTGCATTTTAGTCAGCACTTTAATTTGTTTACTTGACTGGTTTTTTGTTGTTATTGCTTTTCGGATTCCTACCGAAATGCCATCACTCAGTTTTGCCTCCGCATTTTTGCTGGATTTCCGCTTTCAACACCACCCCTTTCTTGGTAACACCGCACCAACACAACTGGCACACAACTGCTTGTTTTGGTGTTATCTATGACACCCCCGCCACAGTCTAAACCTGCCGCTACTGCTGCTGGTCCTCCCAGCATCGAATAATCGAGTATACGATTACATTTACGCTTCTCTGATTTTTTGCCTTGTCTTTTTATCTTGCCACTCCTGCTATGTGAGGCACTTCCGTTTGGTTTGCGATTTTGGTTGTTGTTTTTGCTTTTGTTGTTATTTTGTGATTTGTTTTTGTTGCTTTATGCTCTATCCACTGCGGTCGTTGTGTGCTGTGTGCTCGTGCATCTTGCTGTCAGCTACGCGCTTGTTTCGTTGGTGTCGTTGTTGTTGTTGTTGCTGGTTTTAATGGTGGGTTCTAGTTGCTGTTTTAATGTTCATTATTATTGCTGTCATCGTCGCTATCTGGCTGAGCTTTATTTTAAAATTTTTGTAATTGTTTTAGTTGTTGTTATTATTGCCGAGCTACGTGTTTACTGCGCTGCCGTTGCACTGGGTGGGGCTGCAAGTAGAAAAAATAAAAAAAAGTATATTATTGTCAAGTGTGAGCTTTTATGAAGTCATTGCTATATTTGCTACACTTGTTTATCATTTTTTTAATTTTTCATTCTTCTTCTTCTTCTTATGCTAGCTCGTGCTGCAAGCAGGAAACACTGTCAGCGCATCAACGCGGAAACGGATACGGCAATGTGGCGCACTTGATAATGAAACTGAGACTTAGCTGCTTAATGATTATTACACACATACAACAAGCATTTGAGCGACTTGAGTTGCCTTCACTTCTACATTCGCTTCACACGACTCGCAAATGCACAAATCTTATCAGAAATACAGTTTCCGTTTGAAATTATTTCAATTTTCCGCTTTTTAAATTTGTTAAACACAGCTCATATGCGCGCTGCCGCAGGAAATCAAGGGGCGTTGTCACCACCAGCTTGGCAGATGAGGGCGCGGCACACGATTCAGTAAGCGAGTGGTAATGGCGACGAAGTGTTATTGAATACATAAACACACACACATATAGAGAGATAATTGTATATTCGCAAGTGTGTGTGTGTGCCTGAGTTGTGTCTGTGTGACTATCAGCCCTGTGGAGGCGAGATTTTTTGCCATTAGAAAGTTTTCGGTTACAGCAGCATTTGGTTGCCAGTGGGAGTGTCGTTGATTAATTTACTGTGAAAAATCTCTACACACACATGTACATAAATGTATGTTCACACTAACGAAAAGCTTTCTTTCCGGTTTCGGGAAAAAAAATTTTGATAATGAGCGTATCGGTTTCGTGCGTTGACTGTTAGCATGAAAAATTAAAATAAAATAAGAATCGTTTAATATATGAATTTGCTTGCGGAATTCAATATCAAATAGATTCTCATTTAAATTTTAATGAAAAAGTTAAATGGAAATGAAAAACTTCTGCGGAACTTTTGTTCTTAATCTAAACCCTGTGAAGATGGGTATGCTATTTTGAGTAGTTCCTTTATATTAATTAATTTTCTGCTTCAGTTGTATTATATAACGTAATCAATGAAATTTAAAATATCCACCCATCAGTTCAGGAATCTATTTACCTATTAATGACAAATGCAAAATTCTAAACACTGCAATTTATCTACTGTAAGAGTTTAGTAAGTTGGTAAAGTACGAGCGAGATCTGATAAGACTATCATAAACTAGATACATACAAGTCCATTTGGAAGACCTGTGGTAAAAAAAGTTTTCAGATGTGTTATAGAAGCTTGGACTTGCTTGAAGACTTGCCGGGCCATTAAAACATATGAAATGTTATTGAAGTGGCCACACAATGAGTGAAATTTTTGAGCGGCAGAACGGCGCCGCTTAGATATGAAACCTTCTCTATTTTTTAGATAATGGATGAGCGGCAAAAAATAAAAAATGACAAATATAACTATAGAATTATTAATTTCATATTAATTTCGATCGTCCTGCTTTCCTTCTGCCCAAACGAAAAGCAAATAAAACTAGCCTTCGCTCTTCAGAAATAACTTTTCTTTGTTTTGCATATCTAGTTTTCATCTGTTCTAACAACAAATCATATAGTTTGACAGACATACGACAGTAACGCCAAAATCGGTCTGGAAAATTGTGTAGATTTTTATACAAATTGTTAAATTCACCATAATGTGGTATTTCTCCATTTATAGGATGAACATTAAATATTTATACTCTCGCAACAAAGTTGCTAGAGAGTATTATAGTTTTGTTCACATAACGGTTGTTTGTAACACCCAAAACTAAACGAGTTAGATATAGGGTTATATATACCAATGTGATCAGGGTGTAGAGTGGAGTTCAAATCCGAATGTCTGTCTGTCCGTCCGTCCGTCCGTCCGTTTGTGCAAGCTGTAACTTGAGTAAAAATTAAGATATCTTAATGAAACTTGGCACACTTATTTCTTGGCACCATAGGAAGGTTGCTTTCGAAAATGAGCAAAATCTGCCACGCTCACAAAATGGCGAAAACCGGAAACACATAAAGTGTCATAACTAAGCCAAAAATAAAGCTATGGAAATAAAATTTGGCATGAGGGATCGCACTAGGAAGGGGCATATGTGGATGCAATTTTTTTGTGGAGGTGGGTGTGGCCCCGCCCCCAAATAGGTTTTTTGTACATATCTCGGAAACCAATAGAGCTAAATAAACCAAACTTTCTGCAGTCGTTTTTTTGAGCCACTTCTTAATACAGTCCAAAAATAAAAGAAATCGGATAATAACAACGCCCACCTCCCACACAAAAGTTAGGTTGAAAATTACTAAAAGTGGTTTAACTCACTAACGAAAAACGTCAGAAACACTAACTTTCACATAAGAAATGGCAGATGGAAGCTGTACTCAGATTTTTTTACAAAATGGAAAATGGGAGTGGCGTCGCCTTGGTCAAAAACCATATCTCAGGAACTACTCGACCGATTTCAATAAAACTTGGTTGGTAATAGTTTCCTTACATCCAATTGATATGTTGTGAAAATAGGCCAAATCGCTTCACAACCACGCTTACTTCCTATATACCAGAACTTTGAAGACGATCTGAATCGTTTACATTACAATATATAAAGTAAGCACTAGTGAAGATATCGGTGCAGAACTTTGCACAAATACTATGTTTATAGTGTGGCAGCCCCATTCTAAAAATCGCCGAAATCGGACCATAGGTTTTGAAGGCCCCATATATCGAGCACGAGGACATCGGTGATTCTAACCTAATTTTATGGTTTCCAACTTTCAATGGACTTTATACGATATATATGACGAATATCTGGGCCAAATTGTGTATTATATAATATAAATAAAGTTAAATAAATAAATTGCGAGAGTATAAAATGTTCGGTTACACCCGAACTTAGCCCTTCCTTACTTGTTTTCTTTAAAGATTATTTGTAAAAGATGTGAATGCGATTTTTACTTTAAAACATTAAATAGACTGACTGTGACAACGACATCTTAACAATGAACCGCTCAGAAATGGCTGTCATTAGAATTCCACATGCCGCTTAAAATCGCTACTAAGCCGGTCACCTCTTAGATTTACTCTCCAAATCTCGTATGGCTGAACTTCTCGTTTTGTTAAAAGTTATGAAGGTCATCGCCACTAGATTACTACCTAACAGAAAGTCGAGTGAAAGATGAAGACGAACTTTTAAAACTAAAATACCATATCCGATGCACACTCTTGAGAAACCAAATTTCGAAAAATTTACTCAGACTTGAACTAATCGTTGGTGCAATAGTCAAGAATTATATTAAAAAGATTTAAAAGCTCAATTTGATAGCCCAGGTGATACTATTTAATGAACATTTTATACTATCGCAATTTATTGATTTGGAATTTTTTTTTTGGAAGAAAACGATTCCCACTGAATTAACTTAAAATATCTGAGCGATTTAGCGATCGGTGGAAAATTACGCTTAGGCACTGATTCCTTCATTTTCCATATCCGGGGAATTGAAAAGTTATAGTCCGATTTCGACAATTTCCACAAGTGATGCCACAGCTCAAATACAGTGTTTTTTAAGTTTTATTTCGCTATCTTCGTTGGTTCCTAATGTATATATTATAAACTGAACGAATCAGTTGGAATTCAAAATTGAGTTATGTGAGAAGTACGCGTGGTTGTGAACCGATTTAGTCCATTTTCCACACGTGTCATCAGGGAGACACGAAATATTGACTTCGGTCGAGTAGTTCCTGAGATATGGTTTTTAATCCAGATTCCAATTTTTAAACAAGTCGGAGTGCAGCTTTCTTCTCCCATATCTTGTGTAAAATTTAGTGTTTCTAATGTTTTTCATTGGTGATTTAACGCACTTTTAGTAATTTTCAACATAAACTTTGTAACGGAGGTGGGCGTGGTTATTATACGATTTCAAATATTTTCATGGAACTACAACTAATATAGAAGCCAAGAGCTCTAGTGTTGGAGGTGAAAGTAACAGAAACTATATGTGGATCAATTAACATCAAAGAAATGAAAGAGGGACGAAGCAACAACCGATAAGTGGAATGAAGACTTATAAATAATAGATTACTTAGTAAATCTAGATTTCTGTATACCATGCAAGTAATTTTTGACTGCTGGAAAGCTTTTTGGGTTTATATATTTATTGCTAATTCTTCCTATTTCAATTTTATTTTGTTCTAGGAGCAAAATCCATTTATGCCAATGAATTCTGATATTTTTAATTATGAGTTCGTGTATTTAGAAGTTTCTGAAGAATATGATTTCCCACGAGACTACTCAAAACCAAACTCCAAAGTCTCGCTGCAGTAAAGCTGAAACTAGTGCCAACTCACTGCAGCGCCACTATCAACCATTAAACTAATAGGTGTTGTTGCACTTGCAATGCAAATATTTCCATTTTATAGCATGCAGATAGCAAATAGTATACAAAAAGGCTATTTTTGCAGTTTTTTGTTGGTGAAACTTTGTTATTAATTATTTTGCTAGATATTCGTGTTTGCTTTTGTTTTTATTTTTTTGGTTTCCACTTTTTGTGCAATTTTATAATTTCGTTGCTTTTTCGGGATATTTTTGTTGTCATAACTGTGGTTTCCGGTTATTTTCGAATTTGTTTTGTTAGTTGAGATTTTCACGTTGTGCAACTCTTACGAGCGGCAATATGGGGCATGGCATGCAACAAGCGAACTTCTTTTAATGCTATGTCTTTCAGCTTGTCAGCAGTTGTACGCATTGTATTTGTAAGCGAACAAGTAACAATAACAATATGTGTAACAGCATAACAGAGCTGAAACTACAACTGACAACGACAACAAGAGTTGAGAAAGAGGATGAGAACGAGCACAGGCACGACGTCTACGATGACAACCACGAAAATGACGATGACACAACAAACTAAAAACGAAAAAAAAAAATGGAAGAACAGCAACATGATGTTGCCGCAGGCTGACGCCAGCAACATTTCCACTTTAGACGGGCCACTACTTCTGTTGGTTTTACGCAGCAGCTGCACTGTGATAAATTATACGCCCGAGTTTTCTATACAGATGTATGTGTGTGTCTATCTATTTGGTTTCTGCAACAAGCAGTTGGCAAAGAAGTAGCATACGATATCTCCTGCAACAGCACTTGCTCCAAATTCAACTTGAAGTACTTTTCGCCAAACGCTTCCAGCTACAAACCCCTTCCGCCTGTTCTGCTTTGCTAGCGCTTCACTCACTCCAGCTGTTTGAAAACTTTTAGCTACCACTTTACTCTGCTCTACTCTGCTTTCCACGCTGTGTACTTTAGTTTAAGTTCAGTTCACAGTTTTGTTCGTTACTTTGAAGTTGTCAGCACCGAACGAGTGACACGAGCGCGTAGAGTTCTTGACTGTAGATGTCGCGCCAATACAAGCACATTTCGCAAAGTTGTCGCTTACATGAAAGCATTGCTTTAGTTTTAATATCTAAAGTGTATTATAAGCAGAATTAAGGCATCGGAGCATACTTAAGTCGGTTAAGAGGAGGAGTTGATTCCTCAAGCATAGTTAACTTAATGGCAATTAACGCTTGTCGCGCTTATTCAACTCTAATACTCTGAAAGTATGCAGAACGCTTCAAGCTTGAAAAAGGATACAATATGAAAGAGAAGTGAAAAGTGGGCTTCAGAGGGGGTGAAAGCTGGACTGTTGGAGTTACGGCGTAAAATAGTTAATGTGCACAAAAAAAAGTTGAAAGGAAAAAAGATTATGTATTAATAGAGAATCTGAAAGGTGAGAGGTACCGTCTTTAGCAACATTTAATCTCACCGTTTCGCTATTACTCTGCAGGACTAGTCTCCTTGTTAAACAATATACAGGACTAGTCTCCTTGTTAAACAATATACAAGGAGACTAGTCCTGCGTATAACGTAGAGGCAACAAGCAGTTAGCGAGTTAAATTCGATGAAAGAGAATATAGGGATCTCAAGTATATATGTGATATATGTATGTAATTGCTTTCTGAAGTTCTACCAAATCTTGATTTACAGATTTCAGACCATAAATCACTGCCCAAAATTAAAATACATAGATTTTTGTACTGCTTTCCACGCCTTAATAATTTAAATAAAGTATACATTTTTACAGAAAAAGAGGGAATGAACGCAGCTCGAAACTAAAGACGGAATGAAAAATTTTCCTTAACCAATGAAATAACAACAGCAGAGGGTATATCTCTGCAGGGTTGCACCGTAACTGCTGCTTGTTTGTTCGATTCGCTACTCACTAACGATTGACGAATTGAAGACAGCTACTATATTATGTTTTATACTAAGAACAGTATTCACAATGAGCCTAATGATGACCTTAGGGCGGCCGCTGGCGGTCTGGCTCAATTTGACTCCCTTTTCAACCAATCAAAAACAGTATTCGTCTTTAATGATTCTATATTAACAGTAAACAGATCACAATGAGTATATATTCATAATATAATAAAAATTAAATAAATCTATATTCAAAAGATTCTGCAAAGGATTATTAAAGATTTTCGAAACTATGGAACTATGGAAACCAATTATAGCCGCCTAGTATGACAAGATCTCATTTTTGGAGTGTCTACTGTCAAACATTTGGTTAGTTCTTTACATATTTCGAAGCAGTTATTTCCTCGATTTTGTTTCATAACAATTAAATAAAATTCGGTTAAAAAGTAAAGTACTCTCACGACGAACAAACACCAAATTCAATGAATCCCTTATCATTCGCGCCCTGATTTATGGTGTAGACGGAGTTTTTGAGAGAAAGGTTGTGCGGAAGAACATTGACAACGGCGAATACCGCAGACGATGGAACGATGAGCTATATAAGCTATACGACGACATAAACATAGTTCAGCGAATGAAAAGACAGCGGCTGCGCTGGCTAGGTCATGTTTGTTCGAATGGACGAAAGCGTTCCAGCAACCGAGGAAGAGGGAAACCTCCACTCCTTTGAAAGGACGAGGTGGGCGAAGACCTGGCTTAACTTAGTATCACCAATTACCAATTGGCGCCAAACAGTGAGAAGGAAGAGCGAATGTCACGCTGTTGTAAACTCCACCATAATCGCATAAGCTGTGGCTACACCAATAAAGAAGAAAATAATATAATAATATTATTCGGAAGATGGAGGCAGTCGGAAGTTAGAATAAAGGGATATTTCTTGATGTTCCTGAAAGACGTGGGAGTGCTCAAAACATTTATCTGCACCGGTGATTTCGACGAAGAGGCTCACTGAAAGTATTACTAAATGCTACTGAGCTCAATTTGATATCATCGAAAGTGATTTTGGCAACCTACTTGTTCTACTACCATCGGAGTAGCTCGGTAGAATTCTGTTCTAATAGTACTTCTTAGAAAAGATTTACATATATAAGGTCTCAGAAGTCGTATTCTTAAAAGAGTAGAGACTACATAAAAAAAAATTGACGTTAATTTTTAAAAATTCACAATGGCGAACACATATTTTTGGGACACATTTTAAAAATTCGTAATATTGCATTCGCCATTTTAAATTTTGAAAAACAAACACCGATATCGTAACTAGCGACCCTGAAACCCCCCGAGTTATGAGATTCCGAAAATCAAAAAAGCGACCGCCATATTGGATCCTCAATTTTGAATTTTGAACAACCGGCATCGAATTTCGGATTTAGTGACCGCAAAAACCCACGAATAGCGAGTTTCAAGCGAATCCGATTAATTTTAAAAATCGTTTTCCGCCATATTGGTTTTCTGGAGTTATCCCAAATCTCTGATCTTACATATGGTGTTAAATTGACCTCGAATTCGGATTCAGCGACCCCAAAAACGTGCCGTACATATATTAAGATACCCAGTTCATGCCAAAATTTTCTTTTGTGTGGCTGTGTAATTAAACGAAAACGGATGGTTGGATTTTAAACGGTTATAATTGGACTAATATGTCACTAAGTTAAAAAATATAAAATTTTCTTACTTTACCCTAAGATTTATTCAAAGGTTTTTTAAGAGAAGAGGTGGGGTCCAAAGGGTATAAGAACCCTCTTATATGGTATAAGAGACTTCGGCATTATATTTAGAAATAATAATTTATTTTATGTGTCAGCTTTTGACAAGTATTGAATGAGAACAGAAACGTCACGAAGTATGAAACGGTGCATAATTACTTTTCCGTTATTGAACTGTAGGCTAAAGTGACCAGATTTAATCAGTTAATATACGAAAAGTGGTTATTTTCTAAATTCTTAAGTTCTTATATCATATAAGTACACATCGCTTTTAATTAGTTATTAGACTATAACTACTGCAGTTGAATGACTTGAATACTAATTTCAAAAAGCCTGCGCGCTCTAGTAAGACAATCAATTTAAGTTTACAATAGCTGTGTTTGCGGCTGCCAATATAGTTATTGAAAGCTTAAATA
Organism: Zeugodacus cucurbitae; assembly: GCF_028554725.1. Classification (NCBI taxonomy): domain Eukaryota; kingdom Metazoa; phylum Arthropoda; class Insecta; order Diptera; family Tephritidae; genus Zeugodacus; species Zeugodacus cucurbitae. The sequence goes on from NC_071670.1 coordinate 50,191,739, forward strand.
CTTTCGCCTATACTACATTTTTTCATTGCCGTTTTAGACTGAAATTCAATAGCAGCGAAATATCACGTACAATTTCAGCAGCTAACACACACCTTCCACTACAAAAATAACAAAAAAAGAGAAAAATAAAATAAAAGAAATAAAAAAAGCAAAGAAACAAGCCCTAGCGACCAATACAACGAGGATTTACTGGCGATTGTGAGCAGCCACAACATAACACACACAGCTACAGCTACAAATATCGATATTGTGTTTCAACACCCGGCGGAGCGCTCAAAATACACAAAAAAAAGTTTGGGAATTTTAAACCCACAATTGTTGGTGGGTGTGTGTGACGTCCAACTCAAAGTAGTTATTGGCATTTATACACGTACATATCACCAGAGCAAATCCACAACGCCAAGTGCTGCGCTTTAAACAATTGCTGTGCTCACACATAGATATATGTATCTCAGTATAGGGTTACATAAGTATATAGTATAGTGTATGGATGCCTGCGCTTCATATCAACTTTTTCATTAAAAACGTTGAAGCTCATACAACAACAACAACAGCGTGGTCATTGCTCGAAGGCTAACAAACATAAAATTATCTTCGATTGCCGTTGGCTATATTGCCTGATGCTGTACTTACAGCGCAACAAAATATATCTCTATAGTACACCATCAACAGACTTATATAGACGACTGTAATCTGTGTATGGTTATATATACATGTGTATGTGTGTGTATGTTTGTATGAATCGCTGCTGCATTGTTGCTATTTTTGCGTTAATTTTTATCACTTTTTTTCCATTGGCATTGATGTTATGCTTGTTGTTATTATTGTTGTTGTTGGCATTGCCATTGGCCACAATGGACATTGCTGATGTGCGCATTAGTGCAAGCAACATTGTTCGACTGGACGGTTGGTTGGTTGGCTGACTGGCTGGCTGGTCTGCCACTATGTGCCTCCGCTGTTGTGCTTCGTTTTGTCATTGAGTTGCCCAAGCAACACAATAACACACATACATATATACATCCATCTAGGGGCATAAAGCGATACCTATTAAATGCTATGGGTGTTTTCACTTTTTTTTCTCATTTATGTTGCTGCGGCTACCCTTAATGATAACGGTGTTGCTGATGTCGGCAATGGCGTTGCTAACGTTTTCAAATGGTTTTACTCATACAAGCTCGTATGCTTTCATTGCACACCACGTGCTTTTTCAGCGCCGCACACAATACTGCTATTGTCATACAAGCAGACACTTATAAGAGGTGTGTTCAAAAAATAACGGGAATTTTTAAATTTCTTATTGAAGAATGATATGCTTCTGAAGTACGATCAATTTTTTAGTTGTAGTATTTGCTTAATTTGTTTGAAGCAGCCACTAAGGTTAGACGTGTTGTTATGAGCTTCGCGATTTTCGTTCGTTAAAAGCTCACACTTCGTGGCTTGCTCGTGAATTCTTGTTCAAAAGCAATACTGTAACCATTCCCCAGCCTACATATTCGCCAGACATGACTCCATGTGACTTCTTCATATTTCCAAAAATAAAGAGAAATAAAGAAGCTTTTGACTCTCCCAAAAATCGAGTTTGAGAAGTGTTACGACGATTGGATGAAACGCTGGTATAAGTCCATAATAACGAATGGGTACTATTTTGAAGACGACAACCTTATCTATACTACTATTATAAAGAGGAAAGATTTGTATGTATGTTTGTAATGAATAAACTCAAAAACTACTGTTAAAAAATTCTTACACCATTGGAAAGCTTCATTCATCCCGAGAAACATAGGCTATATTTAATGCTAGAATCTCAACTGAAAATAGTTTCCAGGCGAGGGTATTAAAAAGAATCAGTGATGGTGAATCTTAATCTGAAACTAAAAATCGTCCTGCAAGTCATTCTCTTCGCATTGAATCGCATGCCAGAGAGTCGAGTTAAGAGCGCTCGCAGCTTTTTTCATGTCTTGTCTTGTCTTGTTCTGTCTTGTCTTGTCTTGTCTTGTGTTGCCTTGTCATGTCATTTCATGTCTTGTCATGGCATGTCATGTCATGTCATGTCATGTCTTGTCTTGTCTTGTCTTGTCCTGTCTTGTCATGTCTTGTCATGTCTTGTCATGTCTTGTCTTGTCTTGTGTTGTCTTGTCTTGTCTTGTTTTGCCTTGTCTTGTCTTGTCTTGTCAAGTCATGTCGTTTCAGGTCTTGTCATGTCAGGTCATGTCATGTCATGTCATGTCATGTCATGTCTTGTTTTGTCTTGTCTTGTCTTGACTTGTCTTGTCTTGCCTTGTCTTGTCTTGTCTTGTGTTGTCTTGTCTTGTCTTGTCTTGTCTTGTCTTGTCTTGTTTTGTCTTGTCTTGTCTTGTCTTGTCTTGTCTTGTCTTGTCTTGTCTTGTCTTGTCTTGTCTTGTCTTGTCTTGTCTTGTCTTGTCTTGTCAAGTCATGTCATTTCAGGTCTTGTCATGTCAGGTTATGTCATGTCTTGTCTTGTTTTGTCTTGACTTGTCATGTCATGTCTTGTCTTGTCTTGTCTTTTCAAGTTATGTCATTTAATGTCAAAATTTCAAAATCTCCCAAGTACGCGCTTGAGAGTTGAGTACGGAGCGTGTGCAGCGGCTTGAAGAACAAAATATTAGAAATATACAAGCTCGCACTAGGGCGTCGAACTCTGAGCGTTCCCAACGCCTTCATAATCAGACGGAAAGATATCGGACATATATATATTATTATTATTATATACATATGTATATAGGTATGTAAAAACTTATAACTTTTGAAATTTTTGTTTAAGCTCGTGCGAAGCAGGAGTGGTCTGCTAGTTGTAGAAAAAATAATAAATATCTTTCAAAAAACAAAAAAATCCCGTTATTTTTTGAACACATCTCATATACATATAGCTTGCATATTGACCTTTTAGCGCATTTCTGCTGCTACTCAGCGTGAAGGTTACTGCAACCAAGCAGGCTGGGCTGTTTGGATTTCTAGCATTTGTGGGATTTTTAAGTGCTATTCGAAGGATACTCGTTAGCTATGGAACTGCTTGCCGTGGCTTGATTAGAGATATGAGTATACATATATGAAAGTACATATACAAACATATAAGCAAGTCCATTGATTTGGTTGAGAACTCCAATTGCTTTTCCGATTGCCTGCCATATACAATTGAAATTGAATTCTAAATTGAAATTGTTTTAGTATATATGCTATTGTCAGCACTTTCACTCTCTCTCTCTCTGCCGGTTGCGAAGAAAACCGTCATCTTCCATATTTCGCTTTCGTTGCTGCTCGTAATTGCCGTTGCTGCTTTGTAACGGTTAGCTGTAACCCCTTCACAAGAAGATACAGGAAATGCACAAACACACACGCGTGCAATTCGTACTCAAGCAACCGTTATTCGTACTTGCAACAAATGAGCTTTTGTAAGTATTTGTCCTTCATTTGCTACAACAAATATGTATGTGATCCACTCGTTACAAATTCACAAAAATTTTCCATCTCATATTTTTCTTCATAGCGTTTGTATTTTTTTGTTGTTTTTTTCATACAAAGGTTTTTCGTTAGGCTCTGTAACACCACTTTATTTGCTTTTCGTTTTCACTTCACTAAACATTTTGTTGCTGTTCGAACGCGTTGTTACATTCATTCACTTAGTGTTTTGTTATTATTGCGTTACTTAGTAGGCAGCATGTATCCACTTAGTTTTTTACGGTTGCTTCGGTGCTTTCGGTGCGCGCCACTAAACTAAAAAGGTCACATAGTTAATGAGAAAGTGTCAATACGACGAGTGTGGTAATAGCGACAAATTTTATGTGTTCGGTAGTGTGTGACAGCTGTCAACATTGATGGAGATAAGCAATGTGTCGCTTTTTTTCTGTCGGTTGTTTACGAGTCTCCCGTTTTTGTGTTTTGCGAAATTCGACTGAATGTACGCGCTGACGATAAAGCTATGGATAATAGCGGTCCAGTGTGCGCTGTGACAAAGGTTGAACGAGGAAAAAATTGTACGAAAATAGACAGCACTTTAAGCTGCTACCATAACATAAAAATGGTATATGTATATCAACACATTACAAAAAAACAAAAAACAACAACAACAAAAAAGCATTAATTAATTAGTGAATATTGCGTAAATGAAACTAAACAACCAAAAGCAATTTCGCATAATTAATTCATTATTTTCTCCTGTTTCGTAAGCGGCAAATGAGTAACGAAGAAGTGCCAGAGAAGAAGTAATCAGTGAAGGTAGTTGTTTAGGCGACCTACAAATATTTTTTTTTTACCATATAGTATATAACAATACTTGAACTAACGAGTGTTAGAGATATAGTCCAAAATTTCAAAAGAGTGCATTTGAAACAATATATCAGATTATAATACTACTAACTGGAGTATGCCACTGAAATTGGTATATAAAGATGATAATGAACCCATCAAGAGAAAGTAAGTTCGCAATGAAAACGACTAGAACAAAAAAAAAAAACAAGTAAGGGAAGGCTAAGTTCAGCTGTAACCGAATATTTTATACTTTCGCAAGTTATTTATTTATAGTTATTAACCACTAGAATAATTAGAATCACTAGTTATATAGGGGCTGGGATAATTCCTACACCTTTTTTACTCATCCACCTACATCATAACCAAGATTATATAATATTTTCACATAACGCTGCTAAATTATCTCACATTTTAACCGATATATACGGTATAAGTCCACTGTAAGTTGGAAAATCCATGCATTAGGTGTAGTGGGGCTACAGGAAGAATTTATCTGATTTTGCCCAATTTTGGCACAGAGGCACCAGTAGAAAAACAGATTTTCTTTCAATTTCATTTTAATATCTGAGAGATTTATCTACCTTTTTCGTAACCGGTAATGTTCCGTATCTGGGGCCTTGAAAAGTTATAGTTCGATTTCAATGATTTTAAGATGGATGATATTCCACTTGAAACGCAATATTTGCCGACTTATCGATTACTAAGTGAACGAATCAGGTGGGCTTTAAATTGTAGTATAAGGAAAGTCGGCGTGGTTGTGAATCGATTTCTCCCATTTTTAAACTAAGCCAAGGGGCGATTTCGTCCACCTACAACACCAACCTTCTTATTAAGATATCTAAATTTTAACTCAAATTACAGCTTGCACGGACGGACGGACAGACAGACGTCCGGATTTGAACTTTACTCGTCATCCTATCTGATATATATATACTAGTGATGAGCGATATTTCACTACCGGTGATTTTTTCACTGTGATTGAAAAATCACATATAGCAACTGTGATCAATTAATTAATTGTGATTACTAAAGCAGGTAAATTTTGGATATTGTTAAAATTAATATAAATGTAAATGTAAAAAATTAAAAAAAAAATGTGAAGTATAAACACTCATAAATTCGTTTTTTTATTTGTTGTGATCGCAATAGCAATATAAAATCACTGTAATTTAAAAATAGCAATCACTGAAATCACAGTGATTCAAAAATATCAATATCGCTCATCACTAATATATACCTAACTCGTTTAGTTTTAGGACTTACAATTTGTTGCGAGAGTATAAAAATGTGAGCTAACCTGTCAGCTCCCTGAAAACATATAGTTGATTATATTTGCACCGCATGTTGCCTTAAATCCATTATTTCGAAAAAGAAGATATCAGAATACAGAGGGAAAGAGTTAAGAAGAGAAAGAAAATAATTAAAACATCTCGTGTACTCTTTGTAGGCAGATCTAATTCCATATATACCATGCATATATGCCCCTACTGACCCAAACAGTCGCGTTTTGTTCATGTAGTGGTCTAATGGTCTTCATCTCTCTCAGACAAGTGTAATAGGTCAAACCGTTCATACAAATTTGCTTTATATTTTGAAAAATATCACTATTTCTATTTCCCAGAAGCATGTTTAACCAACTCAATCAGCTAATTAATATTAAAGTTAATCTCTTTTGTGATATGATGTGACCCATTTCCCACTTTTTCGTCATAAGCGACCCAAGAAACGGGACTCCTATATTTTCCAATTAATAAATGAAATAGCATGTCCCAAAATTGCACAATAAAAATATTAATTGAATAAAATATCATAATCAAATAAGCTGTTGAATTTCTTTGAAGGTCCAATAATTTCTCCTTTTTTGTGTAAATATTGTCTGAGCCATCGTTAATTTAATTAACTTCTTATACGAATAAAAATGGGTGGGTACATATATAGTACTATGGTATATGTATGTAGTATATTAATCTTAACCACAAAAAAGGTCATGATTTAATTGAGGCCAAAGGGTATTAGGTAATAATATAATTTAATTACTAACAACCAAGACTGTTTTTGTACGCCTGCGAACTAAGCAAACAACAATTTATTTATGTGCCTACTCTAGGATTTTCATCTTCGTGCGAGCTACGTACTAATGCTCATATTTGTTTGTGTGAGATTGGTACAAGTATTAGTTGTGTGTGTGTAGAGTATTCGAATATACCTCTATTATTTCAGATTTGAGGTTTTCACATTCAAAACATTTTAACAAAATGAAGCAACTTCAAATATGTAGGTGGGTAAGTTCTTTTGTACCTTTCATAAATAAATAAAGTGTGGGATTTTTCATTTTGCTTTCGCAAAAGTTTCATAGGTTTCTGAAGAAAATATAAAGAACTTCATAAAAGAAAAATGAAAATAATATTTTAACAAGGAAACCATGAATATAATAACAAAAGGACTCCACCTGCAGGCAGCATCCACAACAGCAAATCTTTAACCACATCTTCGACAATTAATTCAAGATCTTTATAAATTTTTAAGTTTGAAAACTAACAAGGGCCACTGAAGAAGTAGACAATTCAAAAAATGTCACGTTTCGGTTGCTAAAAATTTACTGGACAGGCCAATGGTTGACTTCAATTGTTGCTACCAATTAGCAAGAAAGGAATGAAAATCAGCGACGAGTTGGAAAAAAGACATATGAATATATCAGTAATTATTTTAACTCAGTACAATTTGACAATTAAATATCCAATCATTGATATGAAATCAAGCAAGAGACCTTACTTAAGACTTGGCTTAGCGTCTCATATCAAACAGATCATAGTGACTTCACTGACACGGGACGAAAAGTGTGATTGCCGCCATTCATAAATCCATATTCAGAAGTTGGAGAATGATTAAAATGCATATATAATAGGTGAAGAGGAACCTTAGATGTTATTCATTGAATCGGTAGAATGCAGAGTATGCGCGGATAACACTGGAACAATACTTTAACGAATGAGAAGTCTTCAACCAATTGAGAAGGCATATTTTCCACGACCCTCAATGTTAAATTAAAAAAAATTGAGCATCTAGGGTTAAAAACTCAGAAATATCATCAAACGATATTAAATGTTGCTTAATATTGTATCAATTGGGAACACAGCAATAACCTTATATGGGGTCCCGTTGCCAACCAATCAAAAGGGTATCTAATGTAGAATTACTTTGGAATGAGATGATATCGTGATGGAAATCGACGGTATAGTTTTCATTGCTTGCATTTTTATAGACAAGGTAGAAGAGAAGTAAGGGTCTAATTTCAAAGACTTCAAGAAAGAAATGGGACAACTAGGTGATATCAATATGAGAGAGATATGGAAGGGATTAGCGATACCGAGAAGATTCTGAGTATCTACTATACCACGTTCGAAGTAAAATTACATCTACCAAAACGTTGTAATATGCAAATAAGTTCAGGTTTCTACCACTATAAATGCCAAATTTTAATAGAACTGAAATCTTTTGTTTATGTCATATTTTCAAAATGTATACTTTTAAGAATATCCTCCAAAAATTTCAACGCGATTGGAGTTATAGAACAAAAGTTATAGATCTTTATAGCGCGCTACGTGGCTAAGGCAAACGTGTCGCAGTTGAAACTTTGAGCTCGATTATCTCGATTATATTTTTTGAAAACTGCCTTAACGGTGAGCATGATTTTTCGAAAGACATTTTATGGATTGTTCTGAAATCTTCAGGTGTTGTTTATATTAACAATAACAAGTTCGTGGACGAAGGAAATTAAATTTGAAAAAAAAAATTAATATTTTTTTGTTGGAAAACTAAATTTTGAGAATACCAAAAAACGACATTTTTGAAAAAGTGTACGCAATTTTCGGTTATAATTTTGTTGAACAAAATCCTTCGTTTAAGAACGAAAGAATACTACAAACTCACAGTTTTTTGTTCGTTCATGTATTTCTGATAAGCTGTTCTTAATTTACCGTGCTCACTGCAAGCGTGTGTAAAAACGAGGCATTACCGAACATGGACCATGGACGTCACAATTCACCGAATTTTCTAATAAATTTTTTTCTACAAACATGTCAAAATATGTACTACCTGACATTATGAAATTCGTTTGGAAATATATAATGTAAAATATTAAAAAAATTGCAAAAAATCGTAATTTTTCACATGCCGAAAGTATATAAGCCCACCTTAAACGTCACAGTAGTAGTGACCATCTGTCTACTTTTAAACTCCCTGCTGGGAAGCGCTAAATAATACCAGCAAGTACAGATATGTTCAAATTATCACTGACGTCTTCTATGGTATCGTAAGTATGACGTCATTGGTGCAACGAATAAAAAAGTAGAAAACTAAAAAATTTCTATTTAATGTAGAATTTTACATTGAAATTGCGCAAAATTATTTGAAATCAAAATTTGAATAATTCAAATACTAAAACGAGGTAAGAACGACAGTCAGCCACGCTTATACCATGACTTAATGCATTATTAACTAAGCAACCACAGTTGATAAACTATTTAACGCAAATATTTTGTCAAAAATTAGTATCAATTGTGCTCAGCAAATTGTGACAGGCAAACAAAGTTTACGAAACTTTTCGAATAAAATTTTATAATTTGTTACGCATTTCCGACAGTTATATACGGACATATATACAGACATATGCAAGCACACACATAAATATGTATCTTCATTTACGCGACATATTTATGGTTTTGTGACAACTTTTACGCTGACGTGGTTGGGAGCACTATATTTTGTGAATATATGGATGGGCATATCTATATATATAAACATACATACATATATGTACGTGTCTAAAGTATTTATGTAGCGACCAACTGCGTGTGTGACAGCGCGTATAAGTGAGTACACAAAGATAGCAACAAAAAACGGAAGCGACCACTGCATTAGAGTACAAAAACCAAGCAAAATGTGGGAGAGTAAGGAAAGAAAAAAACAAAAAAAAAATATATATATGTATCTATATGTATGTTCGAAACTACAAATAATGAAACAACATAAAAATGCCAACAAACCAAGCGTGGAATTTTGACTAATGCCGCAGCATACACAGGAATACATATGCATGAACAAGCATACCAAAAACAGGAGTCAACAAGCCAACACACAGAAATTTCGGCTTGTCATGTGGTTGTTGTTGTTGTTGTGTGTGTGGTTTGCTCGTCCGTATGTATGTGTGTTCTGTATTTTTGGGACTTGCACACACTCAACTCGCTATAGTCTATAGTTTTCGCTTATGTTGAACTTGTTCTCTGACCTTTCCACATACCCCTCTGCCCGTAAACCGCAAACTCCACACTATCATGGGTACCTGCACGACACGAGTCATCACCAATGTATCAGGTTGCTCGGCTGGTACTATTATGTATGGCTTATGTGTTGTTGCGCGTTTACTTTTGCGTTGAATTCGGTTTCCGTTCTATCCTTTTTATGTCACTTTGTGGCGATAAATTTTATCTTGTAAAAGGCAAATAGGCGAATGCGCGCAGGCAATCAGTGGGAGCAGCGAACGAGCGGTGGGCGACTGATGGCTTGCGATGGAGATGAAGTTATGGCGCATTTTGGCTGACATTTTCATCTTGTTTGTATGCTTCTTAATGCTGATGACAGTGTGTGGTTGTTTTGCCATGCATGTCTATATGTATATGAGAGTCTGTCTGGCTGTATGTTATCAGTTTTTGGCTTGGGTTGCGTATACGCCATGTCATGTGTTGGATTGCGTATATGTCGTGTCGTATTCCCTTGCGTGCTCATTTGTTAGTTTATGTTTACTTCATAAATGCCGCATCGAACGTATTTATACACAGGATAAACACATATATATATATATATATATATATACATTTAAGTACAGTTATTAGTAAATATATATATATATATATATATATATATGTATGAGTATGTCTGTGCATTTGTGCGGAAATGATTCCACGCTTTATTAAACTTTTGATTGAAAATGTAGTTGGCGCTCGGCCTTATGACACCCACACATGCAGCACCAGCAAATTTTCGCTAACGCATTGCCCTTCTTCCTTCACCTCACCCCTCACGCCACGCCACTTCACGACGCTTGATGTGCTCCAACTTAACCTGTAATGCGCTTATCACATGCTCATATGCCTGATTTTACTGCCACATGCGTTCACATTTGAGCTTATATACGAACATAAATATTGGTGTGCGTTCGTTTGGTCCATTCGTTCACCAACTCGCAATTTGTTGCCACACAGCAACACCGTTTTTTGTTTGTTGCTGTTGTTGTTTTTTTTTTTGTTTTTTGACCCTTCAACTTAATGGCCATGCGGTGTTTAGGCAACACACACAACAACAATAACAACAACAAAAATATACAACCACATATATCGTGCCACTAACTCATATGAAACAGTGCATTGCTCAGCTGTGCTGTTGTTGTTGTTGCTTTTGTTAATGTAATTTTGTTTTCTGCCATTATTGTCATCTCTGCTGCCGTTGCATGTAATGTTGATTGCAATGCCATGCCATAGAGTACTCATAGTTATGTTGAGCGTTAAGCCTGTGCTCCCCGATCTTTTCACTTGGAAATGCCAATTACCCAGCCGAGCTGAAAGCGAGCGCACAACAACAACAACAGTTGGTCATGCATGCTACACGAACATGTCATTGCTGTTGCTGCTGCTGTTGTTGTTGTTGTTACTATGTATTTTCGTGGTGTCCTTCGCTTGGCAAGCACTATGCGACAGCTACCAGGTGGAGGAAATTTAAAATTGCTGCTTGCCTAAGCAGCATCAAGAGCACAGCTGATGCAGTTTACCTTTTCGTAAAATCTTCTAAGCAGCTCAGGTGTATCAAAAAAAAACAAAAAAGCAAAACTCAAAATGGTGAAATGGGGAAATGAAACAACGCACACTCACACACACAAAAAGGTAATCAGATTTCGAAACTCTCCGAGTGACCTTAAATGAAAGCTGAATTTTTGTGTAGAAAGGCTTGCTTGGTGTTTTGAATTATGGTAAACATGTTTCCGGTCAAAAATTACACACACTTTTCTGTAAAGCTTATTAAAATAGGCTGCAAAGCTTTCGTATTTGCGTTATTGTCTAGGAAATAATGGTAAATCAAATGTCAAATGTATTGCCATAGCGTTCGACAGGCAATTAGAAGGTGGGTTTTTGTTGTCTAAATGAAGATTGAATGAAATGATTCTGGTTTAAGGAAAGGGTTTTGTATTGAGCGACTGATTAGTGCTCGAACGGATATAAATATGTCCCTTTATTAGTAAGGCTAATCTATCTTCAGACCTTAGCCATTGAAAAGTTTAAAATTACATACATTCTTCAAATTCCGACCATTGAAGATATGTAATATAAGTTAATGGCTCTGGTCTTGGCGACAAAGGATCCACTTGGATAGTCAAAAAAACGCTGGTCCTTGATGATGCCAAAAACATCTAAGTCATATATATATATATATATATAAAGCTCATTGAGCCTGTCACAGATTTGCCAAGGTAAAGCAAGTCTTGTCAAGATGGTTCGCTGAAGGTATGCTTATAGAAATATTTCAACATGAGTCGAGTTAAAGTTTAAAATTAGAGGAGAAACATTCTAGATAATTGCATTAGATAAGGAAAAGCCCTATAAAACAGGTATATATATTCTCGCTTGAGGTCAGCAGTTCATGATAGGAGAACTGTGTGAGTACCGATGCTACAAGTGATACAAAAGGGCTGATAGTTTAAATAACGCCGGTGCAAACCTTTTCTTGAACACCGTATTTTATCTGTTCATAATCGTGAAAGTATGATGAACTACCAAAAAAAGCAATAAACTTCTGATGGACCAAGCAAGTAAAAATCATGCTTCTATTTAACTACAATATCAAATATAACAGATTACAACTCGTAGATGAAAGCTATCATAAGGACTATTTTAAGAATTTGAAAAGTCATGATATACCCAACTGACAACGCTGAAATAGCGCGAGATCTAAGCTCGCTATGTTAGCTATAAGGACGTCATATTAGCGAGAACTATGAACCTCTGAACTGAGTACCAAAAAATTTGTTTTTTTCAAGGCTTTTGCAGAAATTTGTATTCAATGCGCTCAATTTTTTATAATCTCGCATGCCGTAAAGAGAGTATAGTATTTTTGTTCACTTAAAGATGTTTTGTAAGTCCTAAAACTAAACGAGTTAGTCATTGGGTGTTATATATACCAAAGCGTGACGAGTAGAGTTGATATCTGTCTATCCAATGTCCGTCCGTGCAAGCTGTAACTTGAGTAAAAATTGAGATATCTTATTGAGAGAGTTGGACCACTGCCACCCTCACAAAATGGCGAAAACCAAAAACATATAAAGTGCTATAACTAAGTCATAAATAAAGTTATGTAATCAAAATCACACTAATGGGGCGCATATTCGGATTTTTTTTTTTATAGGAAAGTGGGCTTGACCAAGATTTTTGTATATATCTCATAAACTACTAAAGCTATACGAGGGCTGCTATATATATTTCTGGCCTAGGCAACACTAAGTGTTGCCAGGTGCAATCTGACATTTCCATTGGAAAGTTTGACATTTTTTAGCATAACATCACTCAGAACGTTTTGTCATTTAATCGTGTATTGTTTTATTTACAGGTAATTAAAAAATTCATTTCGGTCAAAAAATGGAATTAACTCGTGAACATTTTCGTGCGATCATTTTTCACAACTTTCGACGTGGATTATAGCGACAAGAGTGCATCGATGAACTAAAATCTTTGTATGGCTATGAAGCACCATCCTATAGCACTGTGAAAAACTCGTACAACGAATTCAATCGTGGCCGACGCTCGCTCAAAGGCGAATTCCGTGATGGTCGTCCAAAAAAAGCCGTTGTGTCAGAAAACATCGATGCCGTACGTGAACTGATAATGCAAGACCGTCATGTAACTTACCTTCCGATAGAGGCATGCCTATGCATTTCTCCCACCAGCATACATTCGATATTGCATGAACACCTGGCCGTAAAAAAGGTTTGTTCTCGTAGAATCCCGCACAATTTGACAATCGCTCAAAAAAAGGCTCAAAAAAAGTGCTTCGAAAATAGGTTTGAGCGCATGCAGAAGTGTATAAATCTTGATGGAGAATACAGTAGATATCGGTTATATGACGAACCGCTTGTATGCAAATTTTGGTTATATGCAAAATTTTCATATTTCAACGCATTATAGAACGTTTTATTATATGAATTTGGTTGTTTGAATGCAAATCGTTTATAAGCAAATATCGCATTTATGCAAAAAAATTTCAGCAAAATTGAATCGTTACGTACAAATTTTAATCTGTTTTAAGCAAATTTTCCAACACTGAAACACTAAATTTATTCTATCGATTTATCGATTGTCAAACATATGATTTTGTGTTACACTTGTTACAATGTCGCGTCGTGTTGTGTTAACAGCGAAACAAAAAATTGCGGTTTTAAACGATTTAAAGACTTCCAAAGACCGAAAAACCATTGCTGCTAAATATAAAGTTAGCTTAAGCACTATATCGCGCATTCAAATCCAAGAGAACAAAATCCGCGCCATAACAAATCCCAATAGGAAACGGGATAGGAAAGGCGCACACGTGAATTTGGACAGAACCTTGTTGTCCTGGTTTAACCAAATCCGGTCCCAAAATGGAATTGTTACCGGACCTGTCTTGCTTTCTAAAGCACAGGAATTTGCGTTAAAATTAAACGAAAGTTATGTGCCAGACCGTAGTTGGTTGCAGCGTTGGTGCGGGCGAAATGCCCTTAACTTCTCCAAGATTTACGGAGAAGCTGGCGAAAATAACGCAACAAGTGCAGAAGTTTTCACTACTAACCGTTTGCCTCATATTATTGAAAAATTTTCGCCGGATTGTATATTTAATGCCGATGAAACCGGGCTGTACTACAAGGCGTTGCCAAATGGAAGTTACAAAGGCAAGTATGAGAATCCAAAGGGATTCAAAACTCAAAAGCAACGCCTCACATTTCTGTTTCTATGCAATGCAACCGGCACGTATAAACGTGCATATTGCATTGGAAAGTCGGCTAAACCACGGTCTTTTAAAGGAAAACAGCTACCGCTGCCATATTATAATAATAGAAGTGCTTGGATGACGAGTGTTATTTGGAAAAAGATTCTAATAGATCTCAATCAAAATCTTGAAAAAGATAACAAGCAGATATGTTTGATTGTTGATAATGCTCCTTGCCACAATACAGATGAGAAATTCTCAAACATTACGATTGAATTTTTGCCACCAAATACAACTGCCCTTATACAGCCACTTGATCAAGGTATCATCCACTCCTTTAAAATGGAATATCGACAAATACTAATAAAAAAACAAATTTGTGCGTTGGAGAAGGGCTTATCTATAGTTGAATTCCTGAAATCGCTCACTATTTTGGATGGTATCAATTATGCAAATCGCGCTTGGAACCTTGTTAAGCAGCAAACAATTAGTAATTGTTTCAAAAAGGTAAATTTCGTGTTAAAGATGGTACAAATTTAAAATAAAATTGTTCATTTCAGGCAGGCATTGACAACATTCAATTCATTACAGATGAGATTGCAGCCACAGAAGGCGAAAACTATGAATGGTGCACACTCGATAATGAATACATTCAATGCGATAATGAACTTGTCTGCTTTGGAACCATGTCGGACGAGGATATTGTTGCGGACGTATTGGCCGTCAATCAAAATTCTACTGAAGATGAGGAAGTGTTCGCGCAATCTGAGGCTTGTATTAAACACCCCTCAACGAAAAATGCCTTGCTAAGCTTAGATTCGCTGCGTGACTATTTTTGTCATAACAATATAGATCCCTTAGAGGCTTTTGAAGATATTGAAAATTTAATCCTAGAGAGTTCTGAAAAACAGAAATGCCAGAAGAAAATAACAGATTTTTTAAGTAAATCTTAACAATTTTCAAATTAAATGAATTGACTGAAGTGAAATATAATTTTTATTAAAACTGAATAAGTTTATATATTCTATTTCTTGTGTGCTATTTTTTGTTTACATCGAATTGATTGTGTATATGCATATATTTTGCATATAAGCGAATACCGCTTGTTTGCAATTACCGCCTGTATGCAAATTTTTTTTTGCATTATAACAATTGCATATAACCGATATCTACTGTATTTTGAAAAACAATAAAACCATTTTCGTTGATAAATATTTCTATTTTCGTTATTAGGCCAGAAATATATATAGCAGCCCTCGTATCATCTAAACTTTCTGGAGTCATTTCTTTTATGTGTGCCAATACGTAGAATAAAAATTTATGAAATCGGATTATAACTACACCTTTCATTCAAAGGTTGAGTTGAAAACTACAAAACGTGCTTTAATTCGGTAAGAAAAAAATCAGAGCTTGTGGCTAAATTTTTTATCGAAAATCTAAGTAAAACTCTCAGATATTTTTAAGAAATTCGAAGAAGATGTGTAACTTATATTATTGTGCGCCTTTGCCAAAAATGGCGAAATCAGGACAATACTTCGCCTAGACCAAATATACCTCATATACAGATTTTCACACTTTCGGTGGATTTTATATAAAAATAGTAGACATCTATGCATGAATTAGTCCAGCCTCCCTATACTATGTATAATGATTTTCGTTATTCTAGTTGACTTTATGCTGAATACATGGGACGAATTGTGTGTTATCCTAATAACATTAAATGAATTAAATGCCGAGGGTATAAAATGTTCGGTTAAACCCGAAGATTGCCGTTTCTTACTTGATTTTACTTAGAATCATTACAGAGCACGAAATGAAGTACGTCTATGTTTAGCAGAATGTTTGAATTCATTCAGTCATTCTGACAGTTTCTTGAAAGTGACTATAAAATACTTGGAAAGCGATAAAATCATTCATTTTGTAAAAGAGAACGGAAAACTGAAGCAAAGATGTTGAGCCAATTCCTGGAGATTTTCTGTTCATGTGGAACAAAGTTTTATGCTAAAGAAATACCTTTATGTGACGAACTTTTTCTGTAACATTTTGTCATTATTAAAGCTACATTTTGACACTCACTTTATGGTTGAATTCTTAAGCCCTTATATCTATCGAATTTCACTTTCTTTGACATAATATAAAGGTAAAGTTTGATATTGGAAGATCATCTGCATAATTTTAAATTTATTTGTTTAATTAATTAATCATCAGGACAAAGCAACAAATTGACTGATTAACGAGTTAATTATCGAAATGCCTCCTGCTGTTTGTTCAAAATACATTCATATGTGTCAACTACCGTTGTCATTCTATTTATTTAGTTATATTCCTATTTCCCTATAGAAAAATGTTCAGAAAAAGTCATAAGGTAAATAGCAAAATCTCTTCGTACGATTCATCAGAAAAAATCAAAAGCCGAATGATGCGTGAAAGACTATACGCAAATTCGCAGAAATGTTTGCAGTTACTGTGAAAATAAATCTTAGTTTGTCTGTGTGTTAATATAAAAAAAATCAATTTATTTCCAGATTTCAAAGCTGAAGCACTAAACATGATAACACAACCCTCATGCTGTACTTTCGGCTTCTACTTTTGTTGGCTTGCACTACACTAAATTGCAGAGAATACGGGTATATAGCACTTCCAGAGAGAAAGTAGACAGCTAACACTGCTTTGAGATTACAAGTGAAATTGTAAGATTTCCTATTTGCTGTCTAAAACTTCAGCTCAACGGCTTTCAATAACAATCTCTCTTTATGTATTTGTGCGTGTGTGTGTGTATTCAAATAATAAATATCATGTCAAATACATTTGCCTGATTTTATGCAAAATGAGTTTACATCAAATTCATAGACTTTTATCAAAATTAATATTTCCAAGTTTAATTTATTTAGCCTTTCGTACGCTGCTGCTTGCATTGTTTTTGTTGTTGTTGCTTGGTTTTGGCATTTTCTTATTTATATTATTTGTTTTTATTATTATACAACTGCTGCCGACTGCCGACTGTCGACTGCCACTGACATTGTTGTTTATGCTCGTTACGGTTATTGTGTCAGTCGTATTTCGGTTAATGTTGGCCAACAACAACAACAGCAACATATACATACAAACGCAGAAACATACATTGCGACTGAGTAAGGATTCACACCCAAGCAATAGCACCCACACACGCCCACTGCCTAGCCACTGCCTGACTGAAATTACTTTTCTACACTCTCTGGCATCAGCAAGCAGCATAAAAGCTATACAAAATGCTCCACAACTGACTCGACTCAACGAGTGATTTTATTACTCCTTAGTATGGGTGTATGTGTGTGTGTTGGTGTGTTGTTATGGCTCTTACTGGCAATGTCCTGCTTTGGACTGCTGGCGGCTGGCTGCCGGACCACTTGGCCGAGTTTTGTTGCGACTTTAGTTTGGTTGTAATTTTATTACGTTTTCGGGTTTGTTTGTTTCATTCGTTATGCTCACGCATAGCAGCAGCCACAGATGGCAACGCAAACACGCAACAAACTCACATACATACATACATACAAACATATATATTCATGTACTGTTAAGTATGTTTTTTTGGTGAAATCACAAATTTTTGTTGCCTGCAATTTCTGCCACATTTATTGCTGGCTAGCTTATTTGTTATTATGTTTCTATAGCTTCCACCATCCCCACCTGCTCCGCCTCCTCCCTCACTCCGGCTCCTACTCTAAGGCCACAAGTGCCTGCTTTCTTGTTTTTTTTGTTTTTGCTTTTGTTTTCGGTGTCGTAATTATTTGCTGCCTGTGGCTGGCAGGCAGGCAGCGAACGGTTAAATTAGAGTTTATGTTATTGAAAATGCGTGAAAATCGCCATTTAAATAGCTGTGCCTTGGCTCGCTCTCTCACTCTCGGGTTAACTATAAATTTCATTGTTTCTTGCGTTTGTGTCGGTTGGTTGTGTTGGCGGTTACTACGCATTTTGTCGCTATAAATTGTATTTTCTGGTCATCGCGTTTAATTTGTTTTTGAGTGCAAATGTCTTTTGGGCCACTCTAGTAAATCCAATCGAGTCGTTTTCATGCTTTTTTATGCCGCCATAAAAGTGCAATTGTCAATTGAATTGAAACCTATCACAGAGTTGGGGGTATATGGAGAGAATGTGCGTTGAATAGTATAGCTATGTATATAAGTGTATACATTTTCGGATAGTGTAATCATCATTACTACTTTAACACAAAAATAATTGTTTGCAGACATTTATTGAATGGATTTTTATTACAAAATAATATTTTCAGCAGTTTTTTTACCGAATTTTATCCCTGCCGTAAAAATGTTAAGTATTATATTTCCAGGGAAATTGCTCAAAAAGGTAATAAAGAAGCCAAAATATATAAATCAGTTGTTTCTAGCGAGTTATATTATGTATTCATTCACATTAAACAATAATATTAAACGTAAGCCGTATGATAACCTCGTATGAGGGAGTTTAGAATATTTGTACTCTTGGCATTTAGCACTTCTCAATATGTATACACTTCAATAAAATTTCGGAAATGACAAATCGAACAAACAAATACCATAAGTCTAATGCACTGGTATAAAAAATACAAACAGGATGGCAAGTACTTCTACCACTTCATTTATAGGTCTACATACTGACTTCTAATGATTGCGGATAACATTGTTTTTGTTTTCGTAACGAAATATGTTTGACATAAAAGCAGAGCTTAAACTTAATGAGCAAAGAAGTAGTGAATATATCTTCAAATTCTACAATGGTCAGTGGCAGAATACTTTATCAGATCTTATAACAAACATATAGAAAGCGATAGTCAAGCAAGCAGATGGTCTGTATGTGAGAATCGAATATAAAGGATCAGCATCAACAATAGTTAAATGACATTACTGGATTGTGTGCAAATTCGTGAATTAGGATTTGTTTTCCCAATACAAAACGGATACTTGTTCTATTTCCACGCCCAAAAAAGTAACAGATAGACCGACCGGTGACTCAAAATTTACTTTAAAAATTGCTAGATACTATTCTTAGAGTAAATATGTCTTAAACGAAAAGTAAGTCAAATTATTTCTTATTTCCCATCGAAGGAAACTCACAGAGTGGAAATTTGATAAAATATTTTCAAAAGATAACGTCACATATTTTAAGAATAATAATAATAAAATTTCGAAGATGAAAAAAAGCACACCAGCATCTATTTTCAGATAAAAATTATATTCTTTAGAATATTGAGCGTGATTTATGACAAATTTGTCAAAAATGATTCAGACTCTCAAAAGTATATAAGCAATGTAAAAAATAATTTATTACAGAAACATGTTTACGATAGAGGACATTTTGGAACATATGAGAATAAGTTACCAACAAACAACCTAAAACCAACTAGTGTCCGACCGACACCCAATTTTTGGCCGAAGCCGATGCCGATAACAAAAAAAAAATACAAATAACATCACAAAATAAATAAAAAAATCGATTCATATGTAAATATGAAGGTGTGTATTAATTTAATTAATATTCAAAAAGTCAAACTTATTTTAAAAATCTGTATAATACAGTGGAACTTCCATAACTCGAACTTCTATAACTCGAAGATCTCCATAACTCGAACTCTTGAATTGGCAATAGAAGTCAAATTTCATACAAAATTCATGCCATAAATCGAACTTTTCGACATACAAAATTTAAAATTTTACTATCAAGGAACAATTTTAAAGGAGTCCCTATATTTGTATGGATATTAATATGATATTATGAATCAAAAAATATGATATTACACTTAAAGATTTCATTAATCATGTAACAAAGACATGGGATACAGACGTCAAGAGCCAAACAATAGCAAATTGCAACCAACAAAATTACAAAATAGATATTTTAACGTATGAAAATAAAACTTTATGTAAAGTACTTAAATGAAAATGTATTTAAATCTATATTTTCCAGTTTTTTTGAAAAATTATGTGTTCTAATGAAAATTCTATAACTCGAAGTCTCTTTAATTCGAAGTTTTTCTGTGGATTATGGTGATTCGAGTTAGAGAAGTTCCACTATATATAGATATCTAACATAAAGATATAAAAAATAAGTTACTCGTCTTTTCTCAAAACAAGTTCATAGGTCTACAATATAGTTTTTCCTTTAAGAACAGAAAGAATATTTTTTTTGTGAGGATCTTTTGCAAGCATCTCATAGTCCAGATCAGCACCAAATGATTATTACCTGTTCCCCTGCCCATAGCGAATGATGTTGATTATGAAAATTTGTCTCAAGAGAAACTTTTAAAAATAGAATCTCAAGGTTTTTTGCCAATAGCAACAAGGGTTTCTATAAGAGTGACATTATGTAATTATCTTCAAAATCTCAACAATGTAATAATAAATTTAAAACAAAAAGTATGAAGTTCTTTTTACTAGACTTAATATTATCATCGTGAGGAATGTTTAATTCAGGCAAATATGAATCAAATTGTGTTTTATAAGGTGGACAGAAGTCGGAATATTTTATGGTTTCAAGAAATCAAGAATGTACAAGAAAAATTAATTAAGTGTATTTCAAAAGAAGTATAAAGAATCGGATAAGAATCGCCAGATATGGCCAATGACGATGCTGAATTTTGTGGCCGATACTGACCGATGCCGATGCCAAGGCCGATTAATCGGTCGGACTCTAAAGCTAACTGAACAAATTCCAAACAGAATTTGGCAATGCGAGAAAGGAGTAGAATATGCTGTTGTTGTGAGATAAGGGAAGTTAATTGATCTATGGGTGTCACTGATGTAAACTAATGAGGATAAATTAGCATTATAAAAGCTTCGGACTTACTAGTGTTTGAAATTAATAGAAAAATTCTATGAAATATTAAATATGGAAATTAGGAACACCACAGCATCACTCAACTTCGTTGAAACATGTCACAATCACCATACACCAGTTTACGTGAGTTCAGAAACTATATGAAGTAGCTCTGGGAGGAAATTTAAGATGTCAAATTGGGTTTTCCTACAACAGTATAAATTTGAAAAAATTGCTTAAACATCGAACAATATTTGAAATTCTCCTATTACTAAAAATTGTGATAGAACTGCATTTTCTAAGAATGTCGAACAAATTAATATGAGAATTGCCACAGGTATGCAACAAATTAAACGAAAATGGGTTTCAAAATATAGTTTTAATGGAAGATGGATGTAAAATTGGATCTTCTTTAGTTTCAAATCATAATCTTCAATAGCGGGCATCATTGGAATGTTAGACATCAATATTAGTTAAGAGTGTTCAAATAGTTTGTGAGAGAGATAGTTATCACCAGCCCATTGAGACGGATGGACATAGCGATAATTTGATGAAATATAATATCGATTTGTTTTGAGGTTTAAAAAAAAAACAGTTAGGTGAAAAAAACTTGTGTACTCTTGTGTGGCAAGATTTTACAAAAGAATAATTCTGATGCGATGCTAAGTAACTATCGAATACATCGCTGATATGTACTTAATTTTAGAATTCATTACAACTTTTACTTATATAATTTAATAATAAATGTCAATACCAACAAATTCTCAGCGCTTTAAAAAGTTAAGAAAAAATAACCTACGAAGTAGTTAGAGAAATGCAAAGTAATTAATACTTAAGAGCGACTTAAGTACGAAAAAGTTTCATAGAAATTGTCAAGACTATTAATAACAATTGATATTTTACTAAGGAGAAGTTTATAAAACTTTCACACACCCACACTTAAACGATTCGTCAGTCAAGGAGACGAGACGCATGTCAAAACAATGCAAAACTTTAATTTATTTATATACTACATTAAGAATATTAAACAGAGAAAATAGAAGAAAATTTTGATGGTAACTGACAAACATTAAAATTTAATGGCAACTCATTATCAGTTTGAGTTGAACTGCTGAAATGCGAGTGTAGATGAGAACAAGCATGTGTGCATGTGTGTGTGATGCCTCAGTGTGCCACCGCCCTATTATCCTTGGTGTCGTCAGTAGCTATTTTCTATTTTCTACTTGCAAGCGCGTACACAAACACACACACACAAACCAACATACCGAACGTATGTATGCAGAGGAATTGGAAAGAAATAGCCTTGCAGCCAAACTACTGAGACTGTCTGCTTGCTACTATGCGCTTGCTGGGGGAATTGCTTAGCGAAGACGCGAGCGCGCTTGGAGCCAAGTGGTAGGGGCGGCAAAGAAAAGCGAAAACAAAAAAATGGAAAATAGAAAAAAGCAAAATAAGATGACACCAAAAAATGCTGGCGAGCTAGTCCAAAAGATAAGCGATGATTTAGCTAAATTGCAGATTGCTTGTGTTGCAAGTGTTTAGGTGACGATGCTGTCGCACAGATCAAAGACAGTGTTGGCGCTTATGGAGCCAATCGCTGATGATTTGGCAGTTATCTGAGTGAAAGTGGAGAGTTGTTCAAAATAATAAATACGTGGTCACTGTTTAATATTTATCATTTAAATTTCAGTTGTTGTGTTTGTCATTGTTTTTATTAGATTTTTTTTACGAAAATAGGTTAAGTAAACAACAGCGTGAATTTTTGGCGTTAGAGAAACTGGTAAATATAATTTTCGCTGTCACAGAAACATATTTTTTTCCGATTAATATTTTTTACAAAAAGCTGTTTTGAGATTGGTTGTAGATCAAAGCTGAAGAGAATTAAAGAAAATTATGAAAATTTTTCGGCTGATATGTATTCTTGTTAACTGCAATCTTTAAGTAAAAGTTCTGGTCTCTTATGGCTCTCACAGGCCCGAGTCATCTTTATCAGCAACATGATACCTTAAGGGCCTATACCAGTGTGACATTTTCAAAATATCGATTTTTTTTATTTTTTGCTGATTTGATAGTTTATACTTTCAAAAATATCCTATGAAAGCGGTAAGATCTTGAATAGTTTTTGAATGGCAGCGTTCTAAAGAGCGACCGCTCGCAGGTATATGTAAGCCGCTATATTTGAAACTTTAAACCGGAATCATGTCAGCAGTTAGGGAACATTTTTTTTGACACCTCCGAAGACAGTATATAACTCACGTTATTTTTCAATATTTTTGTAAAAGAAAATTTTGAAATGTAGCTGAAAATATACCTTATTATGTGCAAAAAACTTCCAAACAATGGATAGAGTACTTTCTTCAAAAAAAATTCAAGAATACCGCATAATTTTTCATGGATTACGCTGGTATAACTCCTTAAGCTTTTTTTTTAATATACGACAACAAAAGCGGTCGGATCTTGAGAATAAGGTAATATCGTATTGAGTAAGATTTGTATAACTTGAAATACAGTAAATCGTACTTTCCTACGTCCTTCGGAAATATTTTACAAATATTGAAAAATATTGTAAGATCCGCTCTATGTTTTTTAATTATTGATGGCCTAATCAGTCTAAAAGCTCATGATACGCATGACTCATCTGGAGCCATACGTTTCTTCTACGGATATTCCGTTTTAGAAGACTGAAAGGTTACATTTGGCTCTCATAATAGACACAATGACATCTTTGGACAAAAACGAACTACAAATTGTTTCCGGTGAATGGAGGAAAGTAGGTCAAATTATAGTTGTTAATATTATATCAGAATCCTTTAATGGTTTAAAAGACTGAAAGGTTCGACTTGGCTCTAATGATCATCACAATGACCTTTTTTTGGACAAAAACCAACTACAAATGTTTTTAGAGAATGGAATAGGTCAAATTATATCCAACATACTTTACTGGTTTAGAATTTTTAATATATTTCAGAAATTTTCATTATTCTCCACTCAAATAGACTGTTGAAAGTTGACAAATGCTTACAAAAAGATTTTATAATAAAATATGCATAGTTCAACTTGGTGTAGTGATAGGGGATGCCTACTAGAACAGGATAACACCTGTCACTAAAATATAAGTTGGAGCCCAATCTTCCATTGTCAACAAAATTATTTTTAGTTATCACTTGACAAGCAAAGACAACTCGGGGGTTCTTCTTTAACGTAAGCAAGATTTTCACAAATTCAATACTTCATAGTTGGTTCTAAGCCTCTACGACTCTTAATTCGATGAATAACAGCAAGGCGCTTACGACAAATGGAAGAAGAAACTCTCCTCATCGTCTAACAAATGTCTGAGCAACAATTTTGACTAAAATTTCATGCAAAACACACTATCAAATACAACGAAAAAAGCAGATTTTAAATTTGCAGTAGAAAAAATTTAACAAAGAATGTACAAAGGATTCAATACAAATGTTGCCATTTTGGCTGCTTCATCTCACAGCTAGTCTTCAGCACAAATACAAACACACACGAGCACACTTAAACTCTGCTGATTCGACAATTTTCGTTTTTTTGCGTAATTTCTTTGAAGCATTTCACTTTCACACAGCAACGCCACGACCAGCAGCAGACGCACACACCACACACATTCAGCATGCTCTGTCTGCCACGCAACGCGACTGATCTATGTGCACTGATTCGTATGCTTTGGATGCTGTGTTGTCTGGCTCTGCTGCTGCTGCTGTGGCAATTTCTTACGCATTCGAGTAACATCAATGCTGCCGCGGCTGTTGGCTGTAATGGCGTTGCTTACATGGGAATAGCGTATCACTGCTGCTTGTGCTTGGTCTATAACATGTACATGATATGTTTGATTTTTTTTTTTTGGTTTTCACTCTTTTCTACTGTGTTTTTGCTTGTTTTGTTGTTGTTGTTGTACTTGTTTTGGCTGTAGCTTAATGCACGACAATAGCTGACGACGCACTAACTAACACGCCCCATCTAACTCATATGGCCCGTTTAACTGTGACGAACTGTGGCGAACAGCGACGGCGAGGACGCTCAAAAGATTTCAAGGACTCCGCGCGTTTGTGCTGCTGCTGCTGCTGCTTTCGGTTTGACTTTCGTGGTCGTTGTCGTTTTCACTCTTACTTTTTTCGAGTTTTTTTTACATTTTTGTTGTTGTTTTCGGCACGTACTCGTTTAATGCAATTTACACAGTTAAGCTAAATTTTTTTCTTCTCTTTTTTGCTGCTTTAAAAATTTTATAGCTTTTCAGTTTTTAGTATCTGTCGCCGTTTTTCGCTATTTTATTTCGCGCATTTCGCACATTTTGCGATTTTTTAATTTTTTCGCTTCTTTTTATTTACTTTTGCTGTTTGCGTGAAGGCGCATAAATCGCACGCATGCATAAATAAGAAAGCATTTCACGTACGGATGTGCGTCAGCACGTACGCGTTCACTTAAATCGCGATAAACACAAAAATACACACACATATACATGCATACATAACGGTATGTGTGCTCAAAAAACATTTATCTGCAATTAAATGCTCCAAAAATAAAGAAAAAGCAAAATCGTTGCCCACTGTTAGGCGTTTTGACACAAAAATAAATAAAAATCATTGCCTACTTTCAGGCGTTATAAGGCAAAAACTAAACCTAAAAAAAATCATAGCCCACTTTTAGGCTTCTTAGGCAAAAAAAGAAACAAATTAAAAATCATAGCCTACTTTTAGGATTTTAAAAGAAAAATAAAAAATGCTGCATACTTTCAGGCTTTAAAGCTTTTTAAAGGAATTTTCTTTGATTTTCGCTATGTGCTCACATTTCATAAACGCCTTCAAAATGCTGCTGCCACCATTAACTTATGAAGATTTTAAATTCTTTTCTCGTTTTTCACACGCGACTTTCGTAATCACAAGCGACGTTTGGCCATGGCGTGGCGCACATTGGCAAGCCAGAAAAAATTATGAAAATTAGTTTTACACAAAATTAGTTTTGTAAATACCGTTAGTTGTCACTGGCTACAGCTTACATAATATATTTGTTAAAAAAAATTCTTGCATATTTCTCTTTATTTTATTTTTTTTCCGATAGAGCGAAAGCGAAAAACTTGAATATCAACCGCCACGGCACAGCGCCACACACGACTAACGGACGAACGGCGCGCAAGCAGGGCGAGTCAACGATTACGACAACTAGCTGCTTGGCTATGAATCTAGCTGTGGCAATGGCAATGGCGAACACAAATAGCAGCAGCAGCATCCACAGCAGCATTCTCAGCAGCAGCAGCCGAAGCAGCAACAGTAGCAGCATCAACGACGTTGATGAGCTGCCACCAGCATGCTGGAATGCCATACATTTTTGCTATATTTTTGCATTTCGCTGCTGCTGTGTCGACGCAGACGCGAACGCGCGGCCGATGACGCGTACAAAAACACAACAACAACAACAGCAAACACTAGCAAATAGACGATAGAGCAAAAAAAGAGCAACAAAAACAATACTAAACCGATGTGGGGAACGAACGAGCAGAACAACAACAGCAAAAACAATAACAACAACTAGAATAACAACAACAAAAATGACAACGATAACAACAACAGCAATAAGGACGACCACGACTTCGACGACGACGACATTTACGAGCACGTCTAGCCACGAAGATGTGTGTGCGTTGTTGTTGTTGTTGTAGCAACAATTGAGACTAGCGCAAGAAAGTATGCGCTTGCGAAAAAAAGCAATAAAGAAAGTCCACACCCAAAAATACACACATACACATACATGGAAGGCGAGAGTGTGTGTGCTTGTGTGCATGCAAATTTGCGCAAACAATACGATGATCGCCAAACTCAATGGCTTTGATGGCAAAAAAAAAGTAAAAAAACAACACCAAAAACAAAAGTAATAAACTCACTTTCACTTTTTTACTTTGATTTCACTTTCTAATAACCATTTCACTTTCACTTTTCACTAAACTCAACCAATTTTTTGCTATCTTCACTACAAACACACTACTGCTGTCTATTCTATCTGCTGTCAATTACAGTTCAGTTTTGAACTCGCGCTTAATTTGCATTTGCAAAAGTCCGATTTTGCCGCGGCAGCAAGCGTAAGTTGCATCAACGCTGTGCGTTTGCGAATGACTGACTGACGACACAATCGGTGCGTACGAACAGACAAGCAGCGTTGAAATTGGCCACAGCCTCTACTCGGCTGCTGTGCTGCTGCGTCGTCACACGAATGAATTCTGCTTAGCGCTGCTTCTGCTTACAGCATCTTTCTTATTACAGCATCCTTCTGCTTACAGCTTCTCTCTACTCATTGCTATTTCAGTTGCTGTTAACAGTTAAATCAGTTCGCTGTTAAAATGAGTTTCATTCTGTTAGTTCGTCGCCACTGCGTATACGTAACTTTTGTGTGTCAATGCGTGCAATATCGCCTATTTCTGCCATATTACGCTCTTCCTCTCCCCTACTTTACGATTTTTCGTTTTTTAATTTCACTCTCGTAAATGAGTGGCGTTCACTGTGTCCTTTCACCCTGTTCGCCCTTGACATACCTCATGTTTTAGCTGTTGTAGTACCATTGAAATATTATTCATTGTAATGTTTGGAAAAAATTGTTTTGCACATTACAGCACAGTGTAGCTGTTACTTATAGGAATTGTATAGAGAGTTTTAAATTAAGAAATTTTAGTTTTGGTTCACCTTTACATCGTACTACACATCATTTAGTAATATTTTTTATAGGTTATGTGAGCGTTAAGGGGTTCTATATGTTGAAGTCGGTCAAAAAATCTAATTTTTTTATTCTTTTATCTTAAAGTATATGTTCCTAAGAATTCTAATCTTAAATTTTTATAGAGTTTTAAGCAGTAGAAGCGAAGTTATAGCGTTTTAAATCTTGCTCCGCTACGCTAGATAAAAATATACTTGGAACTTTAAACGCGTTTATCTTGAAATCATCTTTTTCAAAAACGTCGTTGCGGTGACTTGGACTGCCGAAAGAGTTGAAAAACCGATTTAAATTTTTTTCAAATTGTTGGTAATTTATTGCTGTAGCCTTGAACGATTTCATTTTTTCGTTTAAATTTTCATATCAATGTTATGAATTTTTCAATACATTTCATCTGATGAAAAAAGTAGCATTTTTGAGAAAATCATCTCCGTTTTGAGAATATTTTTTCTCATTTCAATTAATTGTTCCTCCTAACGAAATTTGTTTGGTTTATGCGTTCAGTTTAGCTGATGGACTGGAATCGTGACTACGAAGCAAATAAACCTCTTTGAAAAAAATGCGTTTTGCGGTCGAAGTAAGATCTTTGGTTAAAGACTTGAGAATGGTCTAACCGCATAAATTAATTGAAAAAACAATTATTTTCAAACTATAAATATAATCCTCTCTTTCATTATTGTATCAACTATGTCAGGTCTTTAATTAGGAAAATCGGTTGATATTTTCATAACCATATCATTAAGAAACATAGGAAAACCCTTTCTAACTATATGCCACTCATCTCTGTAAAGATTTTAAACAACTTTGGAAAACTATGTTAAATAAATGATCTTTTTGGTGAGAGTATTTAAATTTTAAGTGGAATTAATACCGTATTGAGGAAAAAGCGATAATTATAATTATGAAAGAGGATTACGAACACGAAACAATCTCAAAAATTCTGCGGATTTTTAAATTAATTCAAGCTGCATACGAAAAAATTAAAAAAATATTCTTATTATACTGGCTTATCTATAGTCAGTAAATAATTTTGCAGTTAACAATTATTAAAATGATACTATAAGTACTAAAAAACCCAGAACAATAACTATTATGAGTGAATATTTAACGTAAAAATTCTCATTTGAACCACTGTTCACTGCAAGAAAACCTTAACATGTTTAACATGCCGAGCATCACAACTTATCAATACATAATTCAAAATTCAAAGACACACGCCCATAGAAAAAACTAGAAGCAAAAACAACAACAAATATTAGTGGCACAGGCTACATACGTATATGGAGCACGCTGTGTGCTCCATTTCTTAGTACACCAACACCAAGCAGCTGGCATGGCGCTGCGCCTGACACCACTGATAACAGTGCTTCTATATTTTGTTGTTTTTGTTGCGCTCTTTTTGGGTAATCCATAAATGTTACAAAACAGTCATGCGGCGTGTTGTCACTGCTGACCTAAAAAATGTGTGTGATGTGTGTAAAACAAATAACAACACAGAAGGTCAATAAAAACAACAATAAGAAATTAACTCTCTTTCACACACCGCTAATGATCATTAACTTGCAGCAAACCACTAAAGTGACGCTAACTTTTCTATTACTTTTGTTCAGCTGTTGTTTTCTTGCTTTATCAGTTCTCCCCTAATTTCTTGAACCTTATTTACTCCATCACAACTTCTAATTGCATCCCTTTCTCACTTTAATAGCGCGCGTAGTCGCCGCCGCAAGTGTCAAATTTGACAGTTAGTACTTTCATGCTTAGCACAGCATAAACTTTTGCACAACAAGAACAACAACAATTAGAACTACAAAACCAAAAAACATCGTGGAGAGATAATCACAAAAGTAAATGTTGTGTAAACAAAGTTTGGTCGCGGCAGCGCGCTGTAGTGAAGCAGTGTGAGACCACGGAGCAGATGACTTGAGTGAGCGCGCTTCGTGTGCGAATCTTCGTAGCAAGCAAAAAAACCGAAAACACAACAAATAAATGTTCGACAAAAGTTGTTTGGAGGTTGAGTTGACGGAGGCTGGACTCTACGTAAGGTTTTAATTGAGAGCAACGCTGTTTTTTGTAGCTTGTGAAAAACCACGTGTTGATTTGTTTTGATTTTGCGCAGATAATACAACTTTCGCTACGAAAGCAGTTTCATAAAACGAAGCGCCTCGGTAGCTATAGTGATAAACACTAAAAGAGAGGAATATGAAGAGAGAGAGAGAGTGCGAAAGTGTTACAGAGCGTACTTCTCAACTCAGAAAAAATAACTCTCAACCTTTAGTACTCCTCACATATGCTGTTTGTACTAAAATTGAGCGTCATTTATTTAACACACCCATGGAAGGCGCGCAGGCGTTAGCAGGCAAGCATACATTTAGGCGTTCAGCCGTTTTTGTCTCTCATATTTCACACTTGTATATCACCAGCTGTTAACGCACTCCTCTCACTCTCACTCTCACTCTCCCTCTCTCTCTTTCCATTAATTACTCGAAATAAACAAATTCTTGGCATTCGCAAGCTGCTGCTGCTGCTTTGGCCGCCGACTGCGCCGTCCACAGCGCTGCTATTGATGCTGCACTGCTTCCAATGCGGCGTGTTGGTGTGCTGTTATTTGCCGTATGACGTAAAAGCTGCACAGCTGCTTAAACATTATTGAAAAATTGCTGTTGCGGTTCGATGACTTAGAGTAGAGCATGAAAGAAAGTTTAGTCTTTGTAGTGTCCCATCTCTGGAATTTACATATTTTCGCCGTAAATAATTACGGAATGGATATTTATTGTTTTAGTTTTTGTGGTTTTACGTTTTTGTTGTGATTTAGAGAAATATGGTTTTCTTTGTTTTCAACACATATGTATATGGAAGACATGAATAAATTAAAGCAGCAGTGATAAAATATCGAGCAAAGAAGAGGTTTGGTTGAAATACTTAAGAAAAATATTCTGAACAAGTAAGGAAAGGCTAAGTTGGGGTGCAACCGAACATTTTTGGCACAGAGGTTCACTATTATAAGGAATTTTTGAATTTCTTTCGAATATCTGTGAGATTTACAGATGATTTCGATAAAAAATTGGTCTCTAGCCCTGAGGTTTAGGTAGGAAGATAGGTAAAGTGGTTGTCAAATGACGCACCTAGGCCTTTACAAGGCCCATTGTGAATCCACCGGAACTGAAGCCCCTTACACTACGATCTCCTCTTTTAACCATTCTGTGGCTTTTATAAAGTTGAGCAACTCAACAATTTTAACGTGCGCAACTTCCGAGATGTTGTCTAGAAAACCATGTCCGATTGTTGTGAGTCTTTTCCTGTACAATGCTTTGAATTCACATAGAAGATGCACAACAGTCTCTTATCTTCTATTTCCTGGCAGCTTCTACAGTAGTCATTGTTCGGTAACCCCAGTTGGTCGGCATGTCTTCCAATAAGATAATGACCAGTTAGCACTTCCACTAGAGTTCTTATGTCCTTCCTAGTCCTGAGGTTTACATGTTCGGTATCTGAGGCCTTGAAATGTTATGGTCCGATTTTGTTCCGATATTTTCACTGTTGCTTAATTTATAGATTGTTAAGTGAACGAATCAGATGGAATTAAAAATTATGTTTTATGGAAAGTAGGTGTGGTTGTACGCTACGTTGTTACGCCAATTTTTTGAAACTGTGCTATAAAACAATTACTATTGATGACAAGGAAATGTTATGGCCCGATTTTGTTAAAATTGTTCGAGCAGTTTCTGAGATATGATTTGAACTTCAAACTGGTATGTTGTTTATATTAAAAATGTTGACCAATTTCGAATACACTACTCTTGGAGTATGAAGTTTAGATAAGCTATTTTAGAACCGTTTTTAACGAATCCTAAGCACTTTGTGCCAACACTAAAAATATAATGGAAAGAGTTCGGACCATGAAAAGAGAGAATTAGAAATGAGAGTTACGGGTTAGTTAGGGGATTTTTTATCTAAAAATTCAAAATCTAAAATAACACTCTTCTGAGATAATATACTCCTTGACAGCAATAACCGCCAAAATACTTGCTTTAACCTATTTGAGGTTAATACTAATTAAGGGCCTATACCAGTGTGACATTTTTTATTTTTATTTTTTGATTTTTATTCGATAGTTTATACTTTCAAAAATATCATGTGAAAGCGGAAAAATCGTAACTTGAATAGTTTTTGAATTGGTAGCGTTCTAAAGAGCGACCGCTCGCAGGTATAAGCAGCTATAACGACATTTCCCAAAATTGCTGACGTCATAACTCAACGAAAAATTTACCGATCGACCTGAAATTTAAACTGAGTATTCTTGACTATATATATATATATTTAACTTTAATATATTTTTTGAATTTTTTTGTTTCAGCAACTCATTCGGCCGGAATCATGTCAGCAGTTGAGGAACTTTTTTTTGGCACTTCCGAAGATAACATATAACTTAGTAAACTCAATATTTTTGTAAAGAAAAAAATTTGAAAGGTAGCTGAAAATATACGATGTTATGTGCAAAAAACTTCGAAACAATCGATCGAGTACTTTCCTTTAAAAAATTTTTCGAAAATCGCCTAATTTTTCATGGGGTTGGGATAGCCCCGTAAATTATTTACTGAAATAATATTTATAATATAAGTGCAAACTAGTGGCAACCATCTGATTTTTTTTTTAATTTCAAATACTCAATACTCAAAAAATCGCTAAATTATTGAACACAAGTTAGAGTCTTCATAAAACAACAACGTTCACATTTACATATAAAAATATTTTTCCGTACATATGTATTTCAGCAATAAATTCTTCCGACCTACTAATATATATAATAAACAAAACTGAAGATAATACGGTCTATGCATATACGTATACTAAGTAGTGGAATTACATAAAATACTTCTTTTGCTCCATTTACAATATTAGTTCCTTCTTTATTTGCTCAGACTTTACTGTCGACGCAATGTTGCCACTATTTATTGCTTATTTGAGCGCAGCTGCTTTTCCTCTGCTGTTATTATTATTGATTTCTGTTGTTGTTGTTTTATATTTAGTCGTTTTTGTAATTTTTGTATTTTTTGTTTTGTTTTGGCTGTTTTCAAGCTAAGCGCTATTCTATTTGATTGTACTATTTTTGTATACTACTCTTTTGTTGCACTTAGTCCAATAATGAAGTGACTCTCAAAATGCGAAAATTTAAATAATTTCAATTCAATTATGCAAAACACATTGTCCTGCTGCGTGTTGTTAATCTGTTACCCAGTAGGGAATTAGGTTGGAGATTAGAGAAAATGATTTGATAATTGATGTAAAGCAGAAAAAAGTCGGGAAATCCTGCCTTAATCTCAATTAAATGCTAAAAACAAAAAATTTAGAATTTTTAAAGAAATTCATGCTTTTTATAAGAAAATAATCATGAAAATAGTCAACAGCTGCTACTGTTCCTATAGGGCTTGTAATACTCTTACATTTGTCAGAATTTACGTATATACTATATATAATAACACTTATATATTCACATACAAACAGACAAATGAAGGCAAAAGAGCAGTAGGTTGCTTCAATATTTATACGAGTGTAAAAGTTCAAGGAACTTGTCTTGCTATAGATTGTTGTTGTTGTTGCTCTTATGTTCTTCTTTAAAAGTTACAAGTGGTTGCAGGCATGCTGGCAGGAGTTGAGAGTATATTGAGAATTTAAAAAAATTACTTTTCATTTAAGAAGTTGCCAAGAGCCTTCATTGCAGCATTTTAAGAACGTAATTTAATGTGTGTAAGCGTTAGCCAAGTTTCAAGGTCAAAATTTGACGTATAAATTTTTCATTAAGCTGGAAAACATAATAAAAAAGCAACTTTATAGAAAAACCTAAATATTAAAATGAATAATGAAACAAAATAAGTTTCAAATATATTTATAAAAATCA
Organism: Zeugodacus cucurbitae; assembly: GCF_028554725.1. Lineage (NCBI taxonomy): Eukaryota > Metazoa > Arthropoda > Insecta > Diptera > Tephritidae > Zeugodacus > Zeugodacus cucurbitae. Next base: position 50,225,415 of record NC_071670.1, read on the forward strand.
ATTATATTTAAGTTAAAAAAATTCTTGTATTCAATTTAATATTTCATTATTAAAAAAAAGTAATTATTTTGGAAAATTAAAATCAAAAATCGATTTTTAAAAAATTTATAATTTTTTTATTATGACATTTTTTATTTTATAATTTTTAAATTATATATACATATTTCAAACAATTTCATCAAAATCAATTTAATGATGAAATTTTATCGGAAAAAAATAAATAAAAAAAATATTTTAATAATAAAAAAATAGAAATAATTCGTTAATAAAATAAATAAATTAATTTATAAAAATAAATTTTTTTAAAGAAAAAATAGGAATAGTAAATTAAAAATAACAGAGAATTATTCAAATTTTTTTGTGAAATACGATAATAAATTAATTTAAAAAAAAAAACTTCAAAATAATTTATAAAAATCAATTTTTTTATAGAGAAAATAGGAAAATTAAATTTAAAATAACAAAAAAGAAAGAATTATTAAAATAAATAATTAATAAATAATTCTAAAAAAATATTTTCTAAAAATCTTTTTTTTTTCAAAATAAATAAAATCATAATTTTTCAAAATAATTATGTTTTTCAAAATAATCATAGTTTTCGAAATAATAATGTTTTTTTTAAATAATTAAATAAATTAATTAAATTGAATTAAATAAATTATAAAAAAATCAAACAAAACAATTTAAGTATGAAATTGTATCGAGAAATATTCGAAAATAAAGAAAATATAATAATAATAAAAATAAAATAAATAAGCAATAAAATAAATAACTAAAAAAAATTATTTAAAAAAATTATTTTCAAAATATTTTGTAAAAATCAATATAATTATAATGTAATTATAGAAAAAATACGAAAATAAAATTAAAAATAAAAAAAAATAATTTAATTTAAAATACAAAAATAAAATAGTTAATAAAAAATTAATAATTTAGAAAAATTTTATTTAAACTCTTAAAAACATATTTTTTCAAAATAATATTTATTTTTAAATAACAAAATTTAAAAAATGCTAATATTTTTGTACTTTTTTTTTTAATTAAAGAAAATTTAATAAAAATAATATTTTTATAAAACTAAAATAATTATAGTCGAATTACGGAAGCACCAAAATCAATTTTAAATCATCATTTCACAAACAATTTCACAACCACTCAAAAACGTGAGTTTATTTAATATCCTCTCTACTTCAAATTACTAATTTGTGCAAAAAGAAAAAAACAAATAGAATTATTTAATTTAATAAAATAGTTTTACTGCCGTAATTACCACTCATACATTAGCACAAGTGTGTATTTTAACGGCACATAAAATTTAATTGTTTACCGACTACGGCATAACTGCATTTTTTTTACTGCAATCAAGAGCATCTCTCGCTCGCCACATAATTAAATAAACGCATACAAATTCTAATTTTGCGGCTAGTTCATTAAAATTGTTTTCATTTGCGCTGTTCTGCGCATATTTACATGCTTTAATATTACACAAAGGCTCGCCCGTGATTAACTACATTTAATTTCGAAATATTTTTTCACTTAACTGAGTAAGCAAATAGTAGAGATTAGCAACTAATACAGAAGGTATTTGTGAAATAAATGATTTGAACGAATTTCTATTAATATTAAATTGTCAATATTTCATTTTTAAAACTCCAAGTTTTATGAATTTAGCTTTAAAATATACATATTTAATTTTTTTTATAAAAAAGCTTGCCTTTAAGCCAACTCCATTAACTGTCTGTTTATGCTAATAAGCCATAATTAATTGGCAATTATTATATAATCGCCTGAAACAAGTTAAGCACCAACATTAGCGGTGTGCTAATATATGGCTTTAGTAATTTGCAATTTATTATGAATGATAAAGTGACTGCAAATGGCGTATGCCATGGCGTATGAGCAACTTCATGTGAAGCGCAAGGCCACAACTCATTTACTTGTGACAGAGAAAGAGTGAGTTGAAGCAGCAAAACAAAAAATAAAGTAAAATCAATATAAAATGTATTTGCAAGCAACTAGTGCTTTGAAAATGGCAAAAAAAATCCGCAAACAATTTCATTACATTTTTATAAGAAAAATTTCGTTCTAAACAAAAAACGACAAGACATCAATCATTTTAAGCCAAAGCAGATAGTGGTGTGCTGAGCAAGTAGTAACCCAGCAAGCACAAGAGTTTAGTAGCAATAATAAATGATTGATGATTTCCTTGTTCTTATCTAAAATGTAAAATGGGCGTGGCGTCGCTTTCTTTAGGGTCAAAACTATACCTCAGGAACTTGTCGACCGATCTCACTGAAATTTGGCACATAGTATTTTCTTGAAACCCTGATATTACTGATAGATAGATACTGATTAATAGGCGAAATAGGTTAACAACCACGCCTACTTCCTATATAACTCAATTCTGAATTCAAACTTATTCGTTGACTTTGCAATATATAAATTAAGTACCAATAAGGATACCGAAAACACTGGACACTTGGACGTGTGCTCATAACTCATTTAAAAATTATCGAAATCGGATCATCAATTTTCACAGCCCCAGATATCGTACCTCAGTGGCAATAAATAATTTTTTACCGAAAATATAGCTAAGCTATTTTAAAGAAATTCAGAGGAAATCTATGAAATCGGTTCGTAATTTCCACTAGCTCCCATGTACCTAATATTAGGGTTAATAATCTTCCGGTGAGCTTTATAAAGTATATATCTTGACAGAATTAAGTAATTGAGGGAATATAACGTAGCATGGTGACGAAAATGAAATCGGTCTAGGGATTATCTCATCCCTCATATACTATGTATGTAAATTATGTGTTATCTTAAATCACCGAGTTACACCCGAAGTTAACCCTTCCTTACTTACAAAGTTTAGACCAAGTATCCTCGGAGTAGCCAACAGTCATCCGTTTGAAGGCGAGCTAAAGTGAGAAGGCGAAGCCGGGTTCTGCGGTTATGCGTAGGGTTGGGACTCACCACATAAAAAAACCTCCCCAAGGAAATACCAAATAGATACCAGTTTACGATCACCAATAAGCAGCTTATCCTAATAGCGGCATTCTCTCAACAAATAATACGAAATCACCTAATATAATCTAATTGAAAACAAGGGTCGGAGGCGGCTTAAAATTGAAGGACTCCTATTTACCCACGTCTGTGATAGAAAGACGATTGAAAAAAGTGTCCACAATTCAACTTGTTTAAGTATAGTCTATAAGGTAGAGTAGTAGGTATTAAATCACGCTTGAAAGTAGCCATTTAATATTCATTATGAACGCTTACGATTTTGGTACTATACATTTTGACAGCTTTTCAGCGGATAAACATCTGATTGTAAGGGGAAAAAGGTTTATATAAGGCTCACAAAGACGCGACCAAAATTCAACTACATTGGGAAAGTTGCATTAATCACGAATAAAAGTAGATGCTATCAAGACCTTAGTACATTATTCCTAACTCTTCTGCTTCTGGCTCTATACAAAATCGATCGAGGACAACAATATAGGTTCGTTTAAGGAGTCAGGTAGGTTTCAGAGAGTAAAAACGGTTTTTTTAATTTCTTTTAATATATACAATATTTCATTTAAACAACTCGGCATATCAAATATACATTTTAAAAAGTATTTTGTGAAATTTTTATTCAAAAATTCCGAAAACTCAGGCGTAGGCACCTCATCTCCCATGACGTGTTTAAAAAAAGTTATTGCCGTAGACACCCACAATAAACCAAATATATTTCGATAGTACATGGACACGTGTAGTTAATGAACGAAGGAAGGAAAATATTAAAATTTGAAATGTCGATAGAATCTTAACTAAAAACTCACTTTTTTGCTTAAATTTCCGCCATATATTGGCTCAAAAAAAAAAATTGCAATAAAAATAAAAAATAAATCCTTCGTTATTAACTAGATAATGTTATTTCAAAGATGTGTACAAAATTTGAACAAAATCACTTCATAACTTTTCGAGATATCCTGTTCACCGACTTGTAAAGTTGAGTTTTGAAATAAACGCGTTTAAAGTTTTACAATCATGCTGACGTGACCTGATGGGCAGAACTTCCAAAGGGTATATTTTTTGGTAAATTACTAGGATTAATTTTAGTTTTTGAGAAATTTGAGATTTTTTTGAAAGAAAACAAAAATTTTTTTCAAATATTGAAATTTTGAAACCTACCTAAGAAAGCTCAAGTACTTAATGTGATATATAGTCCAATTTGGACGAATGTATAACCCAGGAGTATAATATCACTCATTCGCTACAGCTTGGTTCTGCTGAAATAGTAGAAATATGAGTTTTGGTTAAAAGAAAAGAAACACAGTTTAGTGTTGAAATTTTAATGTTCTTTTTTAATGTTTTAAAGAATGAAATCTTTAAATATTAATTTCTTAATTATTTGCAAGCAATCAAAGCTCTATTATACACCAGCATAATCTTTCTTCTGGATGTCAATGTTATTTGTCGCACTGAATATTCACTCAGCATATCTCGCACTACTGAAAATCTCTTTAAAAACGCAAGTTTATGCCAAATAAATTATTTACTACTCCACTCAGCGACTAAGAAGAAGAGAAGAATATAAAAATCTGGCAAGGAAAGAAACAACTTAATTATTTTTTTCAAATGAAATTAAATAAACACACTGAGACTGGGTTAATGGAGCGCTGCTGGCTATAAAATCAAATGTATACAACACGTTATATAAGCGTCTAAAGATTTCGACTGTCAAAGTGTGCTAGATATAGAAGTGTGCGCTACACTATAATAATGTACTTGCCAATTTGTGTGCTTAAAAAAGTTTTAATTAATACAACGCGCTGTACGTTAAAATGCCGGCTGGAGCACAAAGAACCTTTTTGTGTCGCAACAGCAGAGATTTCATGAAATTTAAATTATCAATTAAAAGTGCACACATTCACACACACATACACTTGCCTTCTATGAGGCGAATGACAATGCAGCGCGCTACACGCTGCGACAAAAAAGTCGCGAGTGACGCATACTTTTAAGCGCATGAGCGCGCTTGTACACTTTCAAAAAACCGTTTACATTTTTAGTTCGTTGTCGTAGTCGTTGTTGGAGGTGTTGGTTTATGGCTCGCTGAAGATTGTTTAAAAATAAACTATATTATTGCACATTAACGCCTTAAAGGCGTTACCAAAGCACACAAAGAGCAACAAAGCGCGCGCACCAAAGTGGCAGCGACGAAGCCATGCAAAGCAGCAGCAGCATCATCGCGCCGCCGACACAGCCATAAATGTGCAGCAGCAAGCAATACGCTTGAGTGTGCAACAAAATCGAGCAATTTTGCAATGAATAGCTCTATCTAACTATATAATATGTATGTATGTCTGTGTTTATGTGTGTGTTGGAGGTCGTCGCGCAAGGCAAAGCTCAACTAATACTTATGCAATAAGTGGCACGAACGCGTCGGAAAGTAGCAAACTGTTAAGTGCAAGTGTAGCGCACTTGAACTATCCAGCAATAAATGCGTGAACACATTCATATACATATGTATGTATAGAAGATAAACACAGTTAGATTTGTATTTCTAAGTGGAAAATGCAGCAATTACCGTTATTATTGAGTCATTTGTGCCACACAAACAAGCAAAACAAAAAACAAAAACAAAGTTTCATCAGTTATCGTGCTCATCTGGCGAGTAAAGCATTTAGTCAAATAGCATTTTAAAAAAGCGCTTATTTCATCATTTGCAATAGCAACTAAAGCACTAACTAGTGATATGCAAGTAGAAAATTTTCTGGGAACTGGCAATCACTATTAATTGAATTCAACTAATTTCAACTTTATTGCTTAAATACTATTAAAATTTGGGACTATTTTACAGTGAAAAAAATATATATTATGTACCTTTAACTTTTACCAGAAATCCTGTTTTTTTATTATTTTTCAGAATTATTACAATTAGTAAATAGATAGAGACTTAAGTTTATTATCATTTACTAACATATATTTCGACAGTATAAATATACATTTTAAGCTAAAAATATTGTGTAGGACAGCGTACTGAACACCCGCGCCTCGAAAACAATGGGCTCGGACCTCCAGCAGTCCGTCTGAATGGTTTATCGTAAACAAAAAAAATTAGCGGTGTTTTAATCTGTAAGCTTAAATGCATGGAATGTACTACGAGTATATATAGAAAAAATTGGACTTTTTGTAGACTTAAAAAAAAATTGCGAATATTCAGTTTTTTTTTTTAGTTTTTTACTATAAAAACATCGAAATTTTGGGAATATTTGATTAATAATAGAGTTGAGCTGAGTGCACCCAACAAATTTCAAGTAATTTGGTCGAGCCGTTTTTGAGATACGATGGAGGAATGTTTGAAAACCACAGAAAAATGTTTCAAAGTTTCCAGCTACTAACTGACAGATCCGTCTTCTAACTGCTGTATTTTTAAAACGACTTCAAATTTCGGAAAATCACTTTACTACCTTATTCTAGAAAGCAATTTATGATTAAATAATATTTTTTTGAGTCCATCACTGTGGTCATCCCAACATTAAATGTGTCGTATGAAGTATTTAAGTCATGAGATCAGTTGGGTAATTTTGTTGAGCAGCGTAGTTCACCAAAGCAGGGGTTAAGCTCACCGGAAATACAGGCTTCTCAACTTCTCTTTTGGGTCCTATAACACGGATCAACCTAACACTGAATATAAATTGGATTCAGGCAGTCAAGGCATGGTACAGAACCTTCACTGACTTGAAAAATATTTGAATACAAAATAATATTATATTATACGCTACGATTCAAAAAGATATAAGATTAATAAGATTCTATGGTTAGGCGTACTGAAGACTGTTCTCTGTTATGCCATGGAAACACCAATAGTTGGATTGTATCAAAACGTCTTGAACTCATCACAAAATACTGTAGGCGGTAAATCTAAGGTATGTAGTAACCGATTACGATAGATGTTTTAAATCTGAATAGAGATGCGGGACCACTTATTTCTTATAATAATATGAAGTCTTTTAAAGATAGTTTATAAAAATGATAAATTGGAATTTTCTTTCTGTTGGACATCAGTTCATTTGGCTTTAGACAATTTTATAAAAGAAACGGTTCCTACATTTTCATGCTCCAATGTTTTTATAACATTTTTCCCCCATTCAATGATTACAATATATGGCAAAATCTTGTTTTATTCTGGCTATTGGACCGACATAATTTTTCCCGGGAGATTGAGTCATAAGTAAAAAATCTGTATTCTCCGATTTTCGAAGTTAGTTTCCAAAATCGAAATACATTTAAGGATTAAAAACAATTGTTTATTCATTACTGAATATAGTCACCAAAAATCCAAAATATGGATATAATCTACATTTTCCTATTAATTTAATGGTATATAATACTTTTCCGTCAAGCTTATAAGCAAGATGCTATGAAGGTTCGAAGTTAGATATTCGAAAAAAAATACAAATTCTATGTATTGAAAATTAGTGGACCCCTTTTATAAGCTTGATCAGAGATTGTCGTTGTTATGGATAAAATTTCGTGGAATATCTGCTGATTGGTATTATTAAAGCTATATGTTAGGCAAAGTAACAATTAGTAAATGGTTAGCTAACAAACCATCCATAAATATACCTTCATCCTAGGTGGGAGACCAAAACTAGCTATTCTGTTATGAACGAAATCATAAAAAATAAAAAAAAAATATTGATTAGAAAAACTAACAACAACGACTATTTGACGAAATTATGGAAAGGCAAGTTCATTTGGGGAAAACGTGAAGGAAGATGATGTCTCAATAAGAGAATGTGTTGTATCATAAATCAATGAAAACGATGACAAAATTGTATGAATTCGGCTTCCAATTGCTTTGGTAACCATAGTATGCTCCGGATTTGACCCCAATCGACCTTTTCCTATTCACAAACTTCAAAAGAAAACTGAACGGAAAGGAAGTCAGAACTAAAGTAAATACGCAATTTACTACAAAAATAGTAACAAAAAGTTTGCCAAAGAATCGTGATAATTTTTTGAAAAGAACTATACGAACTTATCAGTCTCTCTGTCAACTTAGCGTAACATGTTAGTATCTAAAAATAGTTTACTAGTAGCAAACGATAGTATTCAGCTAAAAATACCAAAAATCTAATAATAAAATAAGAAAAGTTCCGAAATTGCCGCTCAATACTACGGAAGTAAAAGGTTAAAGTAAGCAACAAACTGTAAACACTTTCAAGCACAAAAGCACACACCTTCAAACGCTAATAGAAATATTATAAGCGCACTTAAGCGACAATGTGCAGATATCAGATATATGCAAGTGTACGCAAGCTAAGGCAACACATCCGCCAAGCAACAGCTCCGCAAAGCTAAGCATGCATATTCATTCAACAGACAAGCACTCACTGACGGCAAATTGAAAAATCGAGTGCATGGCAAATGTGAAGGAAATGCGTGCATCATATGCGTCACCAAACCGGGCGACTTTCTACAGCCACACATACACATATATACAAGTATATAGGCAACATTCAGTCTCCCCAACCACTCGAGACTCCATTTGGGTGTGTAGACACAGGCGTTATAGTCCCTGTAAGCGATGTCAAAAATAGAAAACTTGACAGCTTCTTATAATATCGCAGCAGGCAGGCAGACATGCATGTAGTTGTAGTTGTTGTTGTTGTTGTTGTTAGAGTGTGTGAGTTTGTGAAATTGAAAAATGGCAATATAAGGAAAGGTATTCGTGCGCGCCAAGTATTGATGTGCAGTTAGTCAAGTGTGCGAGTTAGTCGTCGTTGTCAGCACTGCTACGAGTACACGAGCTCTGAGCTATCGGACAAGTATTGCGTTGTGTCGTGCTGCTTAACTGTATATACATACATACATATGTATATACGAGTGTGTCCATGTATAGCTGCGCGTGAGTGCGTTCTAAGCATCTTTAGCTTAGTTGGTTGTCTAAATGACGCATAGTGTTGTCAAAGGGATTTAAGTCAAGAAATAAAACTCCTTACGCCTTTTTTTGAGGGTGGTAATAAAAAATGCTTCGTTATCTACAGGGTACAGCGGAAGATTTATGACACAGTGGCAAATGCATTGTTACTTAAACTTCTCAGAGAGTTTTCATTTAACTTACATGTATATAACCCTGTATGTGAGGTATCTTTTGCTGCAAAGAGCTTAAACATTGGTCAACTAGAGTGTAGTTTTATTACATGTGGGAATACAAATACAGACATTGTGCATTAAGGGCGGTACTTTTTTCCCTAGTTTAAGTATGAGTTTTTATAGACTTTTCAAGTGCCGCATCTTGGCCATTTTGATGTCTATATAAGCTGTGTCTCATCTTGTATTGAGAATTTCTGTGTTTATGTACATATATATGTATTTTTAAACCAATTATAATATTTTTTCTTCTGGTTTAAAAAACCTGACCAAAATCATATTGACTATCTTATAGAACTTTAGCACATTCTTCACTGCTTAAAATTGTAATAGCTAGATTATACATTACTTTAACGTAATACGTTTGATTTTTTCATTTCAGATTATCCAAATTCAGAGATATAGTGATCACCGCAAAACGCCTTTTTTGGGAGAGGTTCCTGAAGATCTTCTGTAGCAACTTCAAAACCCGAAATTTTTACAAATAAAAAATTATTCAGTACTCTTCAAAGTTACCATGATAGGTGTACAAATTCTTAGAATAATGAATTTAGAAGTTTTCTCAGGAAAAATATTTGAAAAACCTATTTTTTTTTTTGGGCTCCCTAACTAGATGTAAGGGACCATCCATAAATTACGTCACACTTTGAAGGGGGGGGAGGGTATCATTCAGAAGTGACATTGTGTGACAAGGGGCAGGGCAAGGGCAATATCGCAAGGGCAATATCGTTTCCCGCTCTGCTGCGCTCTTGGGTGCCAGACGACTGGCTGCTCTGTACCACGCCGATCACGCGCGGCTACTTCTGCCGGCGGTGGCGTGGTTTTACCGCTGCGTATGCATGCTTGTTGTTGTTTGCAAGACTGACAAGTGCCGTCGCACATGCTTCGCGCCGTCGCAATGACTTCCATTCGTGCCCATTGTTTACTTGACAATTGCCTTCTGCCGTGTAACAGTCATAAATTTCTAAGTCGTAGTATTCTGTAGTATTTTTAATTAGTTAAGTGCTTACAAAAGGAACAAAAAAATTGATTTAGGTAATCTGTACCGAAGATTATTTGATGCCTACAGTGCAGCTTATGCTGATAAGAAAACACAAATTATACAAGACGAGGTTAACATCTTATGGAAAAATTTAAAATGTAGTGATAATTGCGGCTAGATGTGCCCGAGAGATTCTCTGTTTAATGAATGATGGCGATGCTTTATGGATGAAAGAAGAAGATGTTGATACGAAAGATGTTCCTGCCATCCAAATTCAGAACGAAAATGAAGTGCCTGATTTACCAATAATAAATGATATAAAGGAGTGGGTCAAAAGTCCATGGACACGATGATGAGATGATTAAGTTTTGTATTTTTAATTAGCATAATTAAGTATCTATTATTTCTTGACTAGTCATTCGTTGTCTCTGTAATTGAATATTTAAATAAATATTGATTTTATTAAAGATTATTCAATAAATATAAGAATAAATAGAATAACCTGTTTTTTTTTATTTTATTATAAATCCATAAAATTTGAAAATGGGTGACGTCACGTCAGGGGGGGTGAGTTCAAAATGTGACAACTTGTGACAAGGAGGGGGGGAGGGGTTAAAAAGTCCTTAAATTCGTGTGACGAAATTTATGGATGGCCCCTAACCCCTTAATTCTCATATTTTTGCATCGAACTGTTCGAAAAAATAAATCTCTAAGCAGATTTATTATGAACTCAATACGATTTCTCGATATTTGAGGGCTTAGATTCACTTGAATCTGATCTCTGAATTAGGCATGAGCCTTAAAACCTGACCTAATTCAAACTAATTGTACTCTCAATGCCTTACACATAAGCTTTGCGAGTGCTATACTAGAATAGATATTTGAATTGGAAACGAGTATCACATTTCTTTCTCACAATATATTTAGGAATTATATCTTCTGTTCCTCGGAGATTTAGTCAGGGGCTAGCAAGGTTCTTGGCGGTCGTCAATTGTTTAAATTGTTTGGAAGAAGTTAAGGTAGACAAATTTTTACAGACGAGACTCACGTTCGAAGACCTTGGATCTCATACCCCAAACTAACCAGGGAACTAAATGATACCAAATTAATTTGCTTAAACATACCTATATAGGTATATGTCGGTCGATACATCGCAATTTAGATCCAACTACTTATTGAATGTCAGTTTAAAACAATTTCACAAGTAAATTCACCTAATTTCTTTCAATCGAGCGATAATGTCACTGTCGTACTGACAATCGACTGGACCCTTTTCTGAGATAAGACGTTCACCAAACTTGGTTTTCAATATATAGATTGACATTCGACAATCGCTGTGTGCGCCCTCCTGATGGAACTATATATTGTCCAAGTCTAAATCATCCAATTCGGTTATTATTGAGCGGTAGCGATTCCTATTCACAGTAGCGTGCCGGTCTTGATCATCACGGAAAAAGTACGGCCCAATGACGCCGCCCGCACATAAACCTCATCAATCCGTAATTATTCCGGGATGCAATGGTAACTCATGGAGTACGTGTGGATTGCTAACTGACCAATACCGTATATTTGTTCAGCCATCATCGCTGAAGATAACTTTTGATGAAAATCTATTTCAAGTTTTTTTTTCAGCCCAATTCACGAACATACCACAATGCTGGTAGTCAAGCGGCTTCAGTTCTTGCGTCAATTTAATCTTGTAAGGATGTAAGCCAATATCTTTTCGCAAAATTTGCCACAATGATGTCACAGAGATGTCCAACGCTGGAGTACGACTTGTGAGAAACTGATTTAAGTCTTACTCAATTGATGAGCTAGCAGCAGCAATTTTCTCGACACTATGGGCACTTTCTTTCTCACTGGCACGGGAACATTTTGTACTGTGCCGGTGGATTCAAATTGTTCCACTAGACGGCAAATTGTTGATCTGACAGGACGATTATGAAGACCATAAATTGAACGTAGCGCTCTTAAAGTTGAGGCTACTGACTCCGAATTTCGGTAGTAAATTTTAATAATTTGCACTCGTTGTTGGATCGTATATCTATGATGAAATGGCAAACCTTACTGAAGAGAAATGTCAAAAGAGCGGGAAAAGTATGACGTCGTTTGCTGTCCCCATCGGTCAACTTTCGTAGCGGCCCTTTTGAATAAATATTTAAAAGGAAAGCATGGACTACCTAAGAAGTTCCGATGTTCTGCAACATTCATCAGTTGCTTATGCCTAATTTCAGCTCAAATTATATAAGTTATTCTATGTTCCGCAGCATATTTTTTTATTCGTGTTAAAATATTATATTGGTCAATCAAGAACTGGATTCTTCTTCAACATCGCCCGTGTCCTTAAAGTAAGTTGCGGCAATTTAATGATTTCCAAGTTTGACAGCTACACACAACAAACGTTGATTTCAGTAAAAATGTTGACAACAAACCAGAAGAAAACAGAGATAGCGCTTATAGTCATTTATAAAGACAACAACAATAACTAAAAACTGACTAAAATATGAGGTACTGAAAGTGAGAGAAACCAAGTAAAATGACGTTTACAACGCCGCAAACTGTCAGATACACACATATAAACCATACATATATAAATATAAAAATAGCAAACAGTGACAATAAAAGCAAAAACAACTAATAATGGCAGCAGTCACCAACTCAACAACAAGACGATAGCGCCAACAAACAATAAACTTGTCATACCTGGAATGTTGGTGAATGACATTGATGATGATATCTACTGATTGCAGGACATTTTGATTTTGACACACCGACATGAATTTGCTACAATCAAAGTGGCTATAGTTTGATACGGGAAGCACAGACACAAGCACATGCACAGAGAAGAGATGTACGAAGCTGAAGCTAAGTTTGTCGACGGAGGCGTGGAGTGGTTAAAGCAGGCAATACTCTCTATCTATATAGTATTTAGTTATATATGGAGTTATGTGCTTATTATATGTGAAGGATTTAATATGCTGTAGTGTAACGTTATGCTTTTGCTATGGTTGTCAGCGGCACACAACACGTTGCGTTGGTCACTTTGCTGCACTAATGGAAATGTCCTTCGCAACATAACTTTCGCTGAAATGTCACTGAAATATCTCTTTTTCTGTGTATACACACACATATTTGTTTAGATGTTTCAATGTTGTACATAAATCTATTGAAAAGTTTGCTTGTAAATATTTATTTTTCAAAATGCTGTGGTTGTTGAGTGACGGCGAAATCTCTCTGTTATATATGAACACTGTGTGCGATATTTAACTCAGACACCTCACAACTTAATGTACATATTAACAAAAAAAAAACTGATGTTTGACATAGAACCGAATACTATATAGGAATTTCACACACTATTTTTCAGATTTCATTTGTAGGGATGTTTGGTGAACATAAGGTTGGACTGTAACAACCTTTACTGCCAACTTCAACGAATAATCTAACTATTCTCAAATACAGTAAGAATGATTACAGTTTTCTTGAAATGAAAAGTGATGTATCTTCTACCGCTACGTAAAGTATATAAATAGGTATATGGGAGCTATGAGAAGTTATGACCCGATTTTAATAATTTTCGTACAGAGACACAGTATTAGAAGAAAAAGATTCCCTCTGAATTAAATTATATATCTGAGAGTTTTATCGATATTTTCTTAAGACAACTGATTTCTTCATTATCGATATCCGGGGTCTTAAAAAGTTATAGTCTGCGACAATTTTTCCACAAGTAAGGATGATATACAGTATTTGTGTGAAGTTTTATTTCGCTATCTTCATCAATTCCATTTGTATACGTTATAAAGTGAAAGAATCAGTTGGAATTCAAAATTTAGTTATATGGGAAGTAAGCGTGGTCGTGAACCGATTTTACCCATTTTCCACTTGACGTGACTTCAGGGTGTCAATAAAGTTTATATACAGAATTTGATTGAACTCGGTCGAGTAGATTCTGAGATATGGTTTTCACCCATAAGTGGGCGACGCCACGCTCATTTTCTCTTTATTAAAAAAAATCTGAATGCAATGTTTCTGATGTATTCCGTTAGTGAGTTAACGCACTTTTATTAATTTTCAATCTAACCTTTGTATGGGAGATGGTTATTATCAGATTTTTATGGTGAATATTAATACTCCAATGTTATAGTTATGAAAATTCACTTTCATATGACAGCAATATTATCAAAATCGGAGTTATGACTATTTAAAGAGTTGAGGTGCTCCAAAACGAAGTTCTTCTCTGTTCTGCCGGGTTTCCAGAAGCGAAAATGAGGCAACCGGGACCGGATATGGGTAACCTGATATGAGCAATAGGAACCGGAAATGGTGCTACCGGAAATATGGATGATGTTTCGGGAACCGGATAAGGAGAGCCGAATACCAAGTAACCGGAAATATTTTACCGGAAACGGTATTAACGGTTCGATATAGAGCGGACGTCAAAATGACGGAAGTGGAAATTGGGCAGGAAACTTCACTTCTCCAGGAAGTGCTTAGTGACGGAAATAGCGACAGCTTCAGGGCTGAACATAAATGTTTCCTGTTCTTGAAAGATTTCCGTTTGTATCTTCATCGGTTCCTTGTGCATATGTACATATTATAAAGTGAAGGAATGAGATGGAATTCAAAATTGAGTTATATGGAAAGTAGTCGTGATTGTGAACCGATTTCACTAATTTCCAATTTCTGTAATCAGGGTGTCTGGAAAGTTATCGAGATTGTTAAATTTCAACAAATACCAATGAGACGGTATATGAAAGTTTCATGTAAAAAGGAGTGTCCGACGATATTACAATCAAAACAAAATGATAATTAATAAAAATTATGACTAAATACGAAGATTTAGCTTTCACCGCTGTAATTGCTGAGCCTGAGGCTTGATTTGAAATAAAACGCAGATTTTACAGAAATGGTAACCAATAATTGGGAGATCACTAAAACCAATTGAATAATAAAATCGAGGTAAGAATATTTTTTGTGTTTTACAAAACGAACCCGATTGACCGAGACGGTATAACACCTTAATATATTCATATATCGGCGTACTCTTTATTGAAACACATTTTTTGTATATGGTGAGTTATATCTACATATGTAGATATTAAATATATAAATTTATCATTAAATGATTTTTTCATTAAATTAGATTTTTAGTAGCAATCTTAAGAGGAAGTTCGAAAAATAAAGAAAGAAGACAAAATCGTTATCCGTCATTTTTTATATAAATTCTTATGAGATTCTTTCATGCAAGTCAAACTAAAGCTCAGAAAATCACACTTGGTGTCTTCAATGTCAAACGGAAATCACACAAATCAAAAACAGAAATGAATGTCAAAAATTCTATATTCAACTCAAAAGAGTTCAATTCAATATTATTTACCCTTATTAAAATTGTGTCGAAGAGTCAGCCATAGCTGAAGTGACAGCCAATGAAATAATAACTTTCAATGGTAATTTGATATTAAAAGTGTTTTTTCATAGTTGGTCAGGAACTCATGGCCTTAGCTGCCAAGGCTTAGTATAAAGAGTCAATTTATTAGAAGGTGATGACTACATAGTTATTATTTAAAATTTCTGATTCTGTCAGTTTTTTGGGGAAATCTTATAGTAAAATATTGGATTAGAATTATGATAAATATAATATTCTGGGGAACAGGCGTGTCAGAACATTTGAAATTTTGGTTAAATTTTTTGACAGGTCGCATGAGGGATTGGAAGTATTTAAAAATTTATATTGAATCCATAAATAATGTAAAACCATCAGAAAAATTTTTAATTTATTTTATTGATTCGATGAATTTTTGATTTAAAAAAGACAAAGTTAAGTCGGTTATTCATCAAAAATTCTTCAACTATAACTTCAGGGTAGATAGGTAGGTTTTATGAATTATTTTCACTAATTTCTCCCTTTTGGCCAACCTTAAAATATCCATTAAAATTAGTGAATCAATTAAATTTTATCTATGTAGAACATGAAGTTGCACCTCACAATAAAGGATATGCTCTACTAATAATCTTACTTAGTTTAATTTTGAAAATTCAATTAATTTCACTTCAACATCCTCTTACTGACTTCACTGCAAGGAAGAATGCCTCAAATTAATGTTACTTATTATATTCAATAATCTGATAACCAATCAAGTCATTGAATATGCACAACAACCTCTCAACGTACAAAACAAAATCAGCTTATAAAATACATACAAACATCGAGAATTCTATGCTCACAACGTCTGTCAACCAACATTATTTGGACTGATAACATTTGCACTAAAACTGTGTGAGCGGACGCGTTTATCTTGTCTGTCGTCGAGTGTGCTAAATCGATACTTAACACACATCTAAGCGTTCCGGTACAAAATGTGTAGTAGTGTGGCTAAGCGTATTTAAATAATTACATTATTGACAACACATTGCCACTGCACTTACAGTCACTCACTTATGCTTGCATTATTCACTTAGCACTGTACATATAGTTAACGGTACATGTGTATACGAGTGCTATTGCCATTCATTTATAAGCAGCTAACTAACATACAAACAGACAAATATTTATGTTTTATAGTCTTTAAGTTTACTTATGAAAGGGTATAAACAAGCGTAAGATACAGTTAGGGGCTGCCTAAACACTTCACTCTACACTCAACAAGGTAATCGTTGACTCTTTAAGTGCTACGTCGGCTGAGCGCAAGTAAGTGTGTCAATGGGAAGACGAACGGATGAATGGACGGACAGACAGACTACATATCTTACTGCTTGAATAACTATCAATGTGACTTACTACTGCATACATATATATATATATATATATATATATATGTGTACATGTATAACTGGATCTGAGTCTGTAGATTTGTTTGAAAGAACTGCTTGAATTACTGCGTATTTGTCTTAACTCTGCGCTTAACGGTTACTATATGTATAGCTGTATATCTCTTTTCATACATATAAAAATGTATATCCAGTTTATCTCTTCCTCCTTCCTTACTCTCCACCGTCTTCCAAACCCATAAATGTCTACTGTTGTGTGTACGTTTGTGTCTAACCGCCCACATACTCGTGTGTTACCGCAAAAGTTGTGGTTAATTCAATAGCTATCATCATCATCTAAACTAAGTAAACGCTATAGTTTGTCTGGGGATGGGCAGACGCATACAGACAAACATTTACAAAAATACACAAGCATATATGTATATAAAATACCTCCACAGCTTGTCTGGTCGGCCGTTCATGTTGGAATGTCATCAATTTTAAATTGAGTTAATAATATTTTTTTCCAAAACACATACACACAAAGTGCAGAGACATTTCCTCGTGATGATACTCATTTTGCAGACAGACAACCGTTCTTTTCTACCTTGCTTCCCTCCCGCCGCACTCCTTGCCACGACTTTTATTTCCCTATCACACCATTTCCACTACGTCTAAGCCCATGTAAGTGCAAATAAGTGGAGAGTGAGCGCAAAAAAGTACCGTTAAGTGTTGTGAATATATAGCATATATATACTCATATGTTGTTTGTGCACCGTCTGGTATTTGGCGTGAAAATGCGCAAAAATCATTAAATAAATTGACGATTAGTTGGATAAGTAGGTGTGGCGAATGTTAGCGCAGTGTTCCCTATGCGCTTTTGTATTATTGATTCATAATATAATATTCATTCGTATATCTTATAGTAATCTGCAGAATAAACACAATTTCATTGTGACAAAACATATTTGCGAAGCTATTCTCACAGACTGTTTACATTTGTAGGCAGGCCTGGGGAAATACTGGAATAATCTCTACTTCTGCTTATGGTAATTTTTGGAATTGAAGTTTAGAAATTCAACAACAACAATAATATATACCAAACTTGTCATATTCCTAGAGATTTCATATTGCAATGGCAGATAGCTTTCACAGAGCTTTAAACGAAAGCTGAACAATTGAGGGAGCGATAAGGTCGAGTAGTACAGAAATAAATATTTTTAAAATATGAGAAATAAATGGTAAACAGTCAAAAAATTCACACATAGGCCATCTATCGTCCGTTTTTTGAAAGTATTATAATGGTAATCACTAAACAATAGTACTGAAGCCAGATGTGTCATTAAGTTTCTTAATATTCAACGGCTCGAACGGAAATTTAGACATGGATATGGAAGAATTTCAGCAGTTTTTCAACGAGTTCTCAAATATTTGGAATCATATGTACATATCTCAAAAAAATTGTATTTGACTTTCTCTATATAATGAGCTTAAAGCTCATAGTTCAAGAAGTTATAGTTAATGGATAGCAAATTAAAGAAATAATTTGAAGATTGTGATTATAGGAACCTAAATCGCGGGATGGCCGATGATTTAACGGTACTAACGGTACTCGGCGAACTGCTGAGTTACTATTACAACAATATTCGTTCCCCCACTCAGTCATTGCATAATCGAAGAGGGCGTTATACATGGCGAAACCAACTTGTTACTTCGGAAAATACATTACTCCACATTTATCTTGATTATTTTAGCCTATTAGCAACATTTGTTTGCTAAACGAAATTTGTGTACTTCGTGCAACATGTTGCAAAGTGATTAAGATGTGGGAAAATACGATTATATGTTACCAAAAGACAAATCGTGTGGCTAATATTCGATTGTTTTAAGCATATGAGTATTAAAAGAGTGAAATAGTGGAAGTATTATACTTAAACACTAAATCTGCCTAATAGCCTGCTATCAATAAATTGAAGCTACATTTGCAATATTCTCCATTTAATAATTGCTATATATAATGTTTGGAATTTGGAATGGACTCGATGAAAATTTCAACAAAAATACGGTATCTTCAAAAAAAAATTTACTAAAATTGATCAAAGGACTTTGAGAAGAATTTTCGTTTTGAAATTTGAACGAACTTCAGCAATAAGTAGATATAAGGGCAACAGGAAAATCTTAAACCCTTAGTAAGTCCAATTAATTCCTCAACAAAAGCCATTAGTAAACAAGTTAGGAAGGGCTCGGATGTAACCGAACATTTTATACTCTCGCAATTTTCTTATTTAATTCTATTAATATAACGAACAATTTGACTCACATATTCGTCATATATATGTTATAAAGTCCGTTGAAAGTTGGAAACCCTAATATGGGAGCTAGGTGAAGTTATGACCCAATTTCACTCATTATTGGCACGGAGGCATATTATTAGAAGAAAAATATGACCCTTGAATTTTTAGAAGCGCTGAGGTCCTCATATTCGATACATGGAGCCTTGAAAACTTATAGTCCGATTTCGACGATTTTTATAAGGGCGATGCCACACTATAAATGCAGTATTTGTGAAAAGTTCTGTTCCGATAACTTCACTAGTGCTTACTTTATATATGTATTGTAAAGTAAACAATTCTGATTGACTTCACAGTTCTGTTAAATAGGAAGTAGTTGGCTTATTTCCACAACATATTACGAACCGAATTTCATTGAAATTGGTCGAGTAGTTTCTGAGATATGATTTTTGACCCAAAGTGGGTGGAGCCACACCTATTTAATATTTTGTAGACCAATTTGACTGCAGCCCTTCTGTACCATCTTTATAATGAAATTTAAAGTTTCTGGTGTTTTTCCTTATTGCATTAAAGCATTTTTAGTAGTTTTAAATATAACCTTTGTATGGGAGATGGGCGTGGTTATAATCATATTTTGGACTGTATAAGGTAGTACCTAAAAAAACGACTCTAGAAAGTTTCCTTGATATATCTTTAGTAGTTTAAGAGATATGTATAAAAACACTTAGTACGGGTTGCGCCCAGCTCCACAAAAAAAGTACATCCAAATATGTCCCTTTATAGTGCGATCCTTTGTACCAAATTTTAATTTCATAGCTTTATTTATGGCTTACTTATGGCACTTCATGTGCTTTCGGTTTTCGCCATTTTGTGGGCGTGCCGTCTCATGGTGCCAATGAATATGTGTACCAAGTTTCATTAAGATATCTCAATTTTTACTCAAGTTATCGCTTGCACAGACGGACAGACGAACGGACAGACATCCGGATTTCAAATGTACTCCCTCACCCTGATGACTTTGTTATATATAACCCTATATCTAACTCGTTTAGTTTTTGGTATTAAAAACAACCATTATGTAAATAAAACTATAATACGCTCTTAACAACTTTTGTTGCGAGAGTATAAAAACGACACTTCATTCAAATTGTAATAATTCTTCCAAAATTTCATGTATTTAAAAAAACCACTGTGGGCTCAAAGCAAACGTAACTTAGAAAATAATATTCAATATTTTAAGCAAACAATTTTCCTATTTCAGATAAAAAATAAATCAACCCTGAGGTCGGAAATAGTATAAAAAGACGTCTGATATGATAAAAAGATCGAGGGAACAGTTTATTCGAAAATTATAGTTGGTAAAATGACTTAGATACTCGATAATAGCTGTTCAACTAATACGACTAATAAGAAAGACTTCTGATACTGGGAGAATCAGTAAATTTTACTCTAAAACAAGAAAGGGCGTCAACAGCTTTTGCTACAGATAACTTATAAATGACCTTGAACTACAATAACCTAACTATTTCCAATGTCTCAAACAACACAGATAATTAAAACATTTCCAACACTGCGCACTTTTATAGTTTTTCTATGCATAAAATTCATTTATCATGTTTACTAACAAAACATATATAATATGTAAGTAGATATGTATTGCTCTATCTTCACACTTCTATGAACCTTTTATATACAATTCTTTTTCACATTGCATTTCGCATATTTCGCTTTGCCGCCTCCGTATTTGATGGCATTTTTTTCCTCTGTCGCTTTCTTCAAAGTGAGTTGAAAATATATGTATGTATATATATTTATTTTGATTTGATTTCATTTTCATTTCGATTCCATTTCACTTTTATTGACACATCCGTTCTGTGGTACTATATGCCGTTTGATGTGCTGCGCTTCGTCGCCATTGTCATTATCAGAAAAATTTGTGATATACTCGTATAATATGTATTGTTGTTGATGGTTTGTAGCGAGTGCGCTTGTCAAACGCTTTGGCTATTTAAGTTGAAACTACGGTATTTTTGCTGTTCAGTTTGTCAGTGTAGGTGTGAGGTTTCATTCCAATGAAATGATGCTCCTCATCAAAATAGTTTCCTGCGGTTAGCTCTAGTTTCGCCTCTTCTCAATGTCCTTGGGGGTTTTCAATATGTGTCTGCATTTGACATAATGTCACACTGTGGGCGCGCGGACGTTCAATCATCATTGTACCTACACATAGATACATATATTTGTACATATGATGAACCTCTCACTGTGCTACACATCCCAGTAGCTCTCTTTATGAAAGCTTAAATTTAACAGTTCAACTTTTCTTCATTCCTTTATAAGCTGTACAATCATAAGTATAGTAAGTAGAATACACACTCATAATAGTAAAATGTGTTGGTTTATACGCTTGCACTTCACATTTATCTTCTTCATCTTCACGTAAATTTTATTATTACCAAACATTGTCGTTTTGCTCGTTTACCTTTTTCATTTTGTTTTTGGTAAACTTAAAGCGGAAGTGCTCTTAATACAACTTTATTGCCCACACTTATGGCAAGCCGATAACAGTGCAAAGTTGCCGGCGGAGGTAATTGTTTCCTGACAGTTCTCGAACAAAACCACATCACCATATGCGCGTACACACGTTGCTACGCAAGCGGATTTGAAATTCGGGGAGAGCGAACAAAATGTGAGTCGGATTTTAAGGTCCCCAGTGTAAGCTTTAATCGTTGGGATATTGGTGTAATCGCGTAGTAACTTTTGAAATAATAACTCTTCGGTATTTATAATGACTGAAGAAGTAATATACTTCCAAAACATTCAGAGTCTTGATACCTTGATACTGATTCATTTATCTAATGGTTGTATGCAACACATTAAAATCATTGAAAAGGGTGATGAAATATATATTTGTTGGCAAATATCTACCTTCCGCCTTTTGTATAAGGTATAAAGCGCTACAGAGCTCGTATCTGGCAATAGGTACTATACATTTTTGAAAAATCTTGACATAGCCTACAAAAGGACGCTATGCATGATTAGTTTGGATATTTCGTTCAACAGTTATAGACATGTGAACATGGAGTACACTAACTCCGTTAAAGGCAAATCCGCTAGAAAACGTTCCGTGAGATTAATGGTATTTTAGGGAATGCTACTCTATCACTTCGAACGGCGGAGGAATGTTTTCGACGATTCAGAGCGAGTGAAAACAACAGTTTGGATAAGCCAGCCGGCGGAAAACCTGTAACGACGAATACCGATCAAATCATGGGAAACATCCAGTTAGACCGGCCTATGGCATCTCGTGACATCGCCCAGGAGATTGGAGTTAGTCACCAAACCATTTTAAACCATGTGCAGAAGGCTGGATACGCAAAGCTTGATATTTGGGTGCCGCATGATTTGACGCAAAAAAACCTTCTGGACCGAATCAACGCCTGCGATAAGCTGCTGAAATGGAAGGAGATCGACCTATTTTTTAAGCGGATCGTGACGGGCGACGGATTGACGGCCAGGAACGTTTTGCTGTGTGTTTCGTGGGATTGGAAGGGAATCATCCACTATGAACTGCTTTCATATGGTCAGACGCTTAATTCTACCATCTACTGCGAACAACTGGACCGCTTGAAGCAGGCGATCGGCTAGAAGCCTCCAATATTGGCCAACAGGAAGGGTGTAGTGTTCCACCAGGACAACGCACTTCGTTGATGACTCGTCAGAAGATACGGCAGCGCGGATGGGATGTTTTATCGCATCCACCATATAGCCCGGACATAGCGCCAAGTGATTACCACCTGTTTCTGCCAATAGCGAACGCCCTTCTACGAGGGGGGTATTATGAAGTTGCCGTCTAGATGGAAACATATTATCGAACGAAACGGCGCATATTTGAACTAAATCCGATTACAGTAACACTTTTTATAAAGCATTGAATAAAGAGCAAAAAAGCGGAAGGGAGGTATTTGCCAACCTGATGAGATTGAGAACGAGATCGAATCGAGATATTTTATTATCCTTGCTACGAATTACTTGAGAAAAGGGTATTCCTTGATCCCCAGAGGATGTTGATATTTGAAATAGACAGAATTGGATTATGGTTGGGATACAGCCGGCTAAATGTCTGCAATACACTTAATCATTGAAAATTTTTAAAATTTTCCTGCATAAATTTAGAGCCTATTTTCTAATTTAAAATTTTTTACACCATTGAAATTTAATTTCAAACTCAAAGGTACATACTTTGAAATAAAGAAACTTTTAAATAATAATGATAATAAAAATAGAATATTATTTTGACAGAATTGCTGATTTGAACTGATATAATTTTCAGACAAATTTATAATAAATGTTCATTAATAGACCATTTATATATTGTACAAGAAGTGCAAGGAAATTTAAGGCTACATACAAAACGTTATATAATAACATTTTCGCACAGGTGTTAATTAACCAATTAAGCGGCCTTTATTTGATTAAAGCGCTCGTTTAGATCGAATTACCATACTTATTTTACTATATTAATTTTTAAACGAATACAAATTGAGTTTAAATTGGAATGTAACTCTGTGTATTGTTGTCCACTCCGGAAATTTGGTGTGGTTATTGATCAAATAGCAATCAGCTGATGAAAGTTACAACTTAACTTCTTATGAACAGCAAAAACAAAAATGTATAACAGATGATCGTTAATTGAGTAGCCGTCGGTGCGAAAGGCAAAAATTGATTTCTCAATTATAAACTAAATATATTAAACTAATTGGGCTGTGCGAAAAGGCTATAAAATTGTATACGATATACGAATAAATAAAATTCACTTGAATCACGCTATAAAGTGAGCAACGCAATATGGCGGCGGGCATCACCTGACGCTTGTGGCAATTTTCACAATTTTCGCTGTGCAAAACACTTGCGCTTCTAGTGTAAGTGGCCATTATGCATGAACATAAAATATTATTTACGAATGCCAAATAAGTGCATTTACATATATGTATTTAAAAACAAAACTATTTTTAGTTACTTATTAAATAGTGCACTTAGGCAATAACACAATTGAAAATAAAAAATATATATTTCACACTATTAAAATTGTATTTATTTCAGAACGAACGCGAAGTAAACGTGACCGTAGAAAAGCATGACTGAGGAAATGAAATTGTCCGTTACAAGATTATGGAAAGGAAATTCATTGCTAATTGTTGACTATTTCCATACTTATCTAAAGCATAAACCTACGATATTTCATTTTCAATATAATATGCCTGAAAGTATGCAAAGGTTTTTGTGCTTTTTGTAAATGAAGATGAAGAAATTTTGACCAAATTCCTTTGGAACATGAACGAAAGAGAAGCATCCACACGAAAAAAAATCTCATTTACTCCGAACTTTAGTTTAAAGAAAATTATATTTGAGTTCTTAGAAAAATGTCTAAATAATTAATAAATGCGGTATAATTTCAAGCTATTTAAAGCAAAGGGAGCATTTAAATATTGTTTGTATCTCAAATACAAATACTGACAGTAAATTTGTATAAATTTCTAGACTTTTGAGTCTTGACTTAGTTTATTCGTGAGAATGTTTTAGACATAATGAAGTCCCGATAGGTGTCGCCAGTGTCGAATTATTACTAAAAATCGTATTTATTGTCCGAGTGAAGTTATATTAAAGATATATGTACATACATACATGATATATTGGGAAGAGGAAGAGTTCTTCACTTGGAAGAAACCACGCCGCTTAAAACTCCAAAATTTAATATTATTTGTGGTCTAATATTGTACATGTTATAAAGTGTAAGTCACTATAGATGACATTGCGATCTTATTTAGTAGCAACAACAAAACAAATGATATAATCTTCAAAATGGTGTCAGAAATTATTTAAAATTTCTTTTGGAAAGAATATGACGAGCCCGGTGAAGTTAATAATATTTTAAAAATTTTCCATTACAAAAAAATAAATTTAGCAATAAAGGAAGCTTTTATGATAATTTTTTACTTTCAAAAATTTAATTTTTCAAAAGATATAAATAACTCGATTAGCAATGTTCTCAATGGGAATATCAGTCTCAAATGCATGCATTTATTGAGCTTTTGTCAAACTCTATACCTCTAAAAAATACCTTATATATATATTAGTTTGGCTCTTACAACTCTACTAAATGCTTGTCTACGATTCTCTTAATATTTATGATAAATCAGACTTGATTTTACCCGCTAAAGAATGGACGTACAATATTCAAAACCTCTTGGAACATTTGCTGGAATCCATAAAAAGCTTTTTCAAAGCAAACCCATACTCAAAGATTTGGCAAAGAATGCAGAAAAGAAGTCGCTATAAAAAAACTTAATGCTGGTCTGGAATATATGTATGATCGAATTAAATCCTCTATCAACCACTCCACGCTGTTGCCAAAACCAATAACTTTCTTGCATAACTATAATTATAACCTTTCATAAATAATAATTCCATTCAATCAACTTAATTACCTTAACTGCAACAAAGCAATCAATTAAAATCATAAAAGCTTAATTGAAATTTTGATTAATGGAAACAATTAGCCACAGAAACCGAAGAAAAAACACCTTTTTCATATTTAAAAATTAATTTCGCACATTTCTCTGCAACGCACATACAAACTTTCACTCATTGAACAAAAAACCAGCCAGCCAGCCAGCCATGTATTTATAAACGCCATTTCATTAAAGTGACATAAACCTAACCGCAAACAATACACCCACTCAAGCGCTCAACTCAATTGCGCTTCCTTTGCACGGATTAATGCAACTTTAAATAGTTTTCGTCACCTACAAACAAACCAACACACAAATAACGCCGACTTCTTCTTCAAAAGTTTTAACGGAATTGAGCATATCAATTGTGCCACTGATGGCCACTTACGGATGATTGAGTATCGGAAGGAGGATGATGCCGACGATAAGTGGCCATAAAATTACCTCAATTACAATAACAGCAACAACAACACAAAACGCATACAAGCACAGTTTATGACAACTGTAAATGCAATAAGTCAAATGAGTGGGTGGGTGGCAGACATGTTCGGAAGTGACAAAAATGCGTTGGAGTAAAGCGCAGGCAGGGCGCGAGCAACGGTAAATTACGAGCGCAAACGCGTACGCCGAAATAGCTAAGAGCAACGTGGAGGAGAAATAAAAGTGTGAAATAAAAATTTATGTCACACATTTGTTCTTGTGATTTTTTTATGATATCAGTGGAGTGTTAAAAGTTAAAATGAAAACATACATATATATATATATACGAGTATAAGCACATAAAATCGGTGACAAATTGCCTTTAAAGCATATTTTTCACAGTGGAAATCAGAATCAAGTGGAAAGTTGTTTATGGGGAAAATACCGTTATGCAGGTTATTGGTTCAACGCTGAGGCGGATTTATTGACGTGTCACATGGGCAGCATATTTCAATAAACCACGCTCGAACATAATGAAAAAAGCTTTGTAGAGAGCAACTAATCAAAGTACTTTCGATTTCTGCACATAAGGAGCCACAAGAATCAGAACTACGAACCTTTCCTGCAAACAGAATTGTTCATAAATCATATAACTAGCCTACAAAGCACACCATACGCCCCAGCAGATAAAAGTGACACAACAACAACATTTGTGTAATTCATTCGTAATCTTCAGACTACTCTCCAAAGCAAAAGTAAAATCACATATATCAATATCTAAAATTTGTTAAAACGCACACTGTCAAACATTTATCAGGCCAAGCTGTGTGCCCGGTAAGCAAGGCAAGGTCAATGACACTGCTCGTGTGCAGACCATATTTTATTTTATTTTATTTCCTTTGTGGCAAATCTTTTTCTGCACTTCTTTATGCTGATTTTATTTCCTACTTACTACAGGAGCACACGAGAAGAAGCAGACCAAGTAAGGAAGGGCTAAGTTCGGGTGTAACCGAACATTTTATACTCTCGCAATTTATTGATGTAATTTTATAAAGATAACACAATTCGACCCATATATTCGGTATAAAGTTCAATAGAATAACGAAAATCATCATAAATAGTATATGGGGACTGAGGTAATTCCTAAACCGATTTCACTCGTTTTCACCACCAAGATACAATGTTTCGAAGACTATACGCTCTCTTAATTTAATATTACTTATTATTAGGTATATGGCATCTTGGGGAAGTTATGACCCGATTTTTACCATTTCAGGTACAGAGAGAAACTGTTATAAGAAAAAAATTCAGAGAGAATGAATTACATTAAAATATCTGAGGGATTTACCTATATTTTCGGTGAAAAATTACCCTTAGGCACTGATTTCTTCATGTTCGATATCAGGGGCCTTGAAAAGTTATAGTCCGATTTCGACAATTTTTTCACAAGTGGTGCCTGTGATCCGTGGCAGTAGAGTATTTATGTAAACTTTTATTTCGCAGTTTCTTTGGTTCCTAATATGTATATATCTTATAAAGTGAAGGAATCAGATGGAATTCAAAATTCAGTTATATGGGAAGTAGACGTAGTTGTGAACCGATTTCGCCCATATTCCACCCGTGTCATCAGGGTGTCAAGAAAGTGTTATATACCGAATTTCATTGAAATCGGTCGAATTGTTCTTGAGATGTGGTTTTTGACCCATAAGTGGGCGACGCCACGGCCATTTTCCATTTTGTAAAAAAAATCTCAGTGCAGCTTTCTTCTGCCATTTCTTATGTAAAATGTGGTGTTTCTGACGTTTTTCGTTAGTGAGTTAACGAACTTTTAGTCATTTTCAACCTAACCTTTGTATGGGAGGTGTGCGTGGTTATTATCCGATTTTTGGACTGTATAAGGAAATGGCTAATATAAACGACTGCAGAAAGTTTGGTTTACATAGCTTTATTGGTTTGCGAGTTATATACATAAAAACTATTTGGGGGCCCACTTTTCAAAAACATTTACATCAAAATGTGCCCCTCCCTAATGGGATCCTATGTTCCAAATTTCATATTCATAACTTTATTTATAGCTTAGTTATGACACTGTATAGGTTCTCGGTTTCCGCCATTTTGTGGGCGTGGCAGTGGACCGATTTTGCCCATTTTGGAACATGTGTTCCAAGTTTCATTAAGATATCTTAATTTTTACTCAAGTTATCGCTTGCACGAACAGACGGACGGACAGACATCCGGATTTCAAAGCCACTCGTCATCCTGAGCATTTATATATATGTATATAACCCCATATCTAACTCTTATATTTCTTGGAGACACAAACAACCGTTATGTGAACAAAACTATAATACTCTGTGCAACAGGTTGCGAGAGTATAAAAATGCTCGTATTAAGAAAATAAAATATTTCACGACGGAGATTTTTAATGTGGCAATAAAAAATATGAGTACAGTCCTTACAAACATATAGGCATACAAATATACAAATATATCCTGCACAAATCTGTATTTGAAATGTAATGCTGCGTACAATATTATTGAAATGTCTATGATATTCGCTAGCTAACTTTTACAACTCATAAGATTTCTTTACGGAACTCAATCAAAAACAAAAGTAAAGTCCGTGGTGGCTTACTTTGAAAATGTCGGGTGATATAAATTAAGACATTCATTATTTTACTGCTAAAGCAACGGGCATTTATAGTGGGATAAGGAGTAGTAGAAACTTTGAGTCTTTTTTTGTATCAAATAACTTTTCAATTAGATTAACGTTTCAGTCACGTAAGCAATATTACTAGGAGAGTCTACTATATAATTATATCAAAAAATATACCACAAAAACCGCTTTGGTCACGAAAGATTTCGAAAAAAGTGAACAAATCAATACAGTTTGTTATGGTTGTGTTTTTGGGAAATCGAATATTGTATTGAAAATAAATTACTTATCCGAAGTCATCGAAGAAAATTGGAAGAAAAGCTAGAAAGTTGGCATCATCCTCCTGTACAATGTAACCTCTAACAAGATACATAACGAAAAGTGATTGTTTGAGAGATCGAAACCATAACTTATTAAGCGCTCACGGAGAGTGATGAAGCCTTAGAAGATCTCTTTCGTCAGAATATATGTATTTTGTTTTTGAATTATATACACTGCTGTTCTATTTACTACCAGGTATGTTTTAGTTCACCTAAATCTTTTTCTTATAAAAGTTCAAATCACGTTCGATAAAAAATTGCTCATAGTTGTTTGGCTTGTGAAAGCATAACTGTGCATCGAAGACTTTAGAAACTTCGATGTATCCATGTATGCTTTCACTTGGTCATTGAATTAGACACACGTTTTTTTTTTGTCTTGTGTAAAAAGGAATAATTATTTTCATTGAAATTATCATCATTTGAGAAGAAATAGGAAAAGCTAATGTTTTGATCATACTGAAACGCCTAAAAAACGACTTCTTTTACTCACAAGGACTATTAAATCGAAATATTCTACCAATTTTAGCCGGAGTAAACGCAAGCTTTTCAACAGCTTACAGTCAAAAATGCAGAACATCTATCTTCAGCCACTAAACAAAATGAAAATTAATGAATCTGAATAAATAATACGCAAATCATCTCTGAATGAATCATACGCAAAGAAACTGATGATGAAATGTTTTAAAAGGCTCGATGGCTCTCAATACTATTTTCATGATATACGCAAAGAAGAAGTGTGTTTTGACAGATAGAACAATTGATTTTATTTTTATTGATCAGAAATTGAACGGTGTGCGCTTCAAAACAACATTTCTATTATTAAAAGATCTATTCGGACCTATCCCATAATTTTTTCTACAAGATAATGCCCCGATTCATAACGCTCGATTAGTTAAGTCATTTGATTCGAGATTATTGTAAACTACACTAGGAAAATGTTTGAAAAAATGTGTTTTTCATTTTTTATATATTTTAATTATTATCCCCAAAATATTATTGGGTTTCAAAATAAATGTTCTAAGCTGAAAACTATTGTAAGTACGGGTGCGTCTAACCTATTGACGAGGAGTGTATACCTATAATTCAATGACGGTATTCATCTTGAACTAATTTGCTTCAATAGATATCCCTACATTTGAATTACCAGTAAAGCAAGAAAATCGAAAATAGTCATTTGACATGAGAGAATATTAAAAAATTATATAAAATATTGACCTTTTAACTTTTTTTGCGTTAACTTTTTCTCAGACATTTTGAACTTCGTAAAAACATGGCTTGATTAAACTTCACTTCATGATAGTCTGTAAATGACAACGGCATTGGAATGAATTTTTTCAAACACTTCTCTATGGGCGTGACACCATACAAAAGATATCTTGTTTTTAGAAATATTTTACACCTAAATTTGGTAATTACTTTTATTTAGTATTAATAGATTGAATGTATTGATATTTGTTAGTGTGAACCTCAACTTAATATATCTGTTATAAGCAAATTATCTTACTACAATTTTTTCAATGAAAATATTTCATATCAAAAATTATGCATCACAAACCCTTCATGTGATGGTTTCAAAATTTTGTTTTATGTTTTAAAACTTTTATTTCTTTCTTAAGATTACTAGAACACCACAGTAAAGTGATTTTTTTTTAAATTCGTAGTCGTTTTAAAGATACAGCAGTTAGAAGAAGGAGCTTTTCAAAGCGCTGAGTTGGCAGCTGGAAACTTTGAACGCGTTTTTCTCAAAACTGTGTTTTGCAAAGTTTTCTCCATCGTATCTCAAAAACGGCTTGAGCGAATGACTTGATTTTGGTGCATTCAGCACATGTAAGCGCATAATTCGAGAACAGCTATTTCGCGATTTCGCTAATTATTTTTCTAGAATATTCCTTGAAGTACAAGGATGGTATTTACGGAGAGACAAATTTAAAAAATTGCTTGAGAAAGTCTAAAATCCACCACTTTCTAAGCTCCCATACAAATAATTTGTATTCTATAGATATAAAAATGAATTGCTGTTCGTTAGTCTTGCAAAAAGTTGAGAACGGGCACACCGATCTGGCTAATTTTAGTCTTGAAACATTCGAGCAAGATCAAGAAAAGTTTAGAAAGTAAGTAAATATGGACAAATTGCGAGGAAGGTAATAATACGAGAATTTTATTTGAATTGACAACAAAAATACAAAATAAAAGAAAACAAAAAAATAATAATATTTTGAAGGTTGTCATGGTTGCTTTGTTAAGATATTTTTGTCATTGTTGAATTGTATAAGGTTGTGCCGATAGCCCAAAACAATTTGTAACAAGTAAGGAAAGTCTAAGTTCGGGTACAACCCAACATTTGATACTCTCGCAATTTCTCGCCTAGGTAATTCCTGAAACGATTTCACTAATTTTCACCATCAAAGTATAACTGGAATAGGGGCAACATGACACTGTTAGTAGACAAACAAACTGTAATTACTCCTAAATTGCAATGCGACGAAACAGTTTGCAAGTTAGCGGAATCGCTAATTAAGGACTAACTTACAGGTGTTTTTGCAACAAGATCAAACTGCGATTGTAGAAGCAGTTGCTTGATATTGGTAAAACTCGAAAGAGGTGCTTATCCATCGTGTTTTTTCAGACATAAACAACAATATAATACCCATAATTGGCTGAGTGAACGTCCAATATTGGTGGCAAAAGACAAAGATGTCGTCGATATCAATGCGACAATTCAAATTTTCGTTCCAGGAGAGTTGACATGGCTACAAAATAGAATGACGTAGTCAACTATCCCAATGAATTTTTATAGTCATTGACTTTGCCTGGACTATCATCGAAACCAAGATGGATTCAACTTTGTAATTTACTCATTTGTTGCATACTTAAATATAAGCCTAATATAATACAAAGTTTAACAAATTATGTTGATTTGCGCTTAATACAGATCTACAATAAGGTACATCAATCATTTTCCAACTTAGAGGCTATAACGTTTTCATCTTTATGCTTAAGAATTTTTTCACTATATTGAAAAATTTACTAATTTAACCACAAAAACGTGTGGTGTCTGCTAGTTATCAATAAAAATTTCTCAATATTTCGATTTCAAACATATATCAAAATCGTTGGGGAAGTGCAAGCATATTTTTTCAAGTTGGGGGGTGTTCAAAACGGTGTAACTCATGTTCTACACAATATTTGTAGGTTAAAATTTATATTTATACTATCGAAATATATGTTAATATGATAATAAACTTATTCTCTATCTAAATAGTGGTCGTAGAAAACAAATTATTATAAATCCCTAAAAATCAGGGATAACCCTCTTAATAACAAATACTGATTTCATAAGCAACACTTTTAAAATACATTTTGGGCAGCATTATGAAAAATGTGAAGAGTATCTAATGTTCGGCACATTTTAACAAAATCGCTATGACTCATCCATATTAATTTTATTGACTTATGTAAATTTCTAAACTTGGCTTTGCAGCTTTCGAAACGAATTTTGACAATATATATTAGGCATTCAACACAATTTAAGTAATGAATATGGCAGCTTGTTCATCCCACAAAATTTCTGAAAAAGCACAAAACCCACACTAGTCCAAACTCTATTTAAGGTCATTTACCATTTACGAGGTGACCAAAAAATTAAACAAAACGAAAAAGTAGAAGTAGAAGTAGAGAAAAAAGCAGCCAGAGACCAACAGTATTACTAAATGACTGATTAAGGAAAGAAATGTCAAAGTAGGAGGAGCAGCAGTAGACAGACATACTTATATAGATGCAGATCCCATATACAAATATGGCTAAATGTACATAAGTGCATATGTATTATGTAAATATATGTACACTTGAACGCCAATAACCCATGCATCAATGTCACAGATGTGGCAAAAATGACACACAATCGAACAGAAATGCCAAAAATAAATATATTTTTTTTATTTGTAAGTATGTGTGTATGTATGTATAATAGCTCGGATAGACAAAAATAGTTATGTACAGGGTTTTTTATATATTTAATAGTTACAGAGATGTTACAGATATGCGAATATAGTAGAGTAGAATATATATGTACATTAAATAAAATGGCTTTATAACTGTATAACTAATGCTGGTATAGAATTTCAGAAATGTCACAGAATAATGGATCCGCTTCCGGCACACGAATTTCAACGCTTTTATATTATATTTTTGAATATATAGAGTTTTTGAATATTTTCGTATATATTTTATATAAAATTATATATAACATATTTACATATATACATACATATATGGTAAATATACATATTTTACAGTTTCAGCGAGTTCGAATGCAGTCAAGTGGACTGCAATGAATTTCGAATTTTATGAAAATGGCGGTTAGTATGTACAATAGTGTGATTGTGTGTTTGTGTCTAACGGTAACTGCAGCACGGCGCAAAAAGGTTAGTTAAAACGAAGTTGCACAAAAAATAACGGTAAATTAGTAAAAACAACAAAAACAGCGCAGAGTTGTTGACGAAAATTGAAGTGTCGAGGGGTTGCACGCAGTTGATGGCCGGCAAAGTACAAAGCGTAAAATAGTAAAAAAAAAAATATTTTTTTTATTTACTTCGCCGCGAAAACACAAACATGAACGCTGGTGTCAAAGCAACGTGACATCATCGATGATTGCCGCTGAAAACAGATTGCTCGACAGCAATGCACTTAAGAGACTGCTGAACGAACACCCACACACAAAGAAGAAAAATTGCAAAAAAAAAATAACGAATAAAAGCAAAAACAATAACAACAAAAAACAGCCAAGAAAACAACAAAACTCCATCGCCATCTAAAACGCTGCGCACCATCAACTAAAAGCGCTTTGGCGTAAAGCTAGCTTCAAAGGCAGCTTGCTGTCAAATCTTCCCACTGCTATCTTGCTGACTTGTCTTGTCTACGCTCTTTTTGGCTATTTTGTTGTTGTTATTATTATTATTGTATGCTGCTGCTGCTGCTGTTGTAGTTTTTAATGTTGACGCCACGCTGTGTGTTAGTCGGCGCGCTGCCGTCGCACCATCGTGCCATCGTTGTCATCTCTGCAATTGCTTTAGATGCCCTTGACTTTGGCTTTATTGCTGTCGTTATGTTTCTTTTTTACTGCAAATAGTTCCAACAACAAAAATGTTATGTTTGTCAAAGTGTAGCTAGCACAGTATAGACCAGCATAAGTGAAGCGCAGAGAAAATATGAAAAACGAAAATGCCATCAATGAATTAGACGAACAAAAGTATGTTGACACCGAAAAGCAGGTTTCCCGCGCGCACTTGCGTACTCAACATAAAAGCCACTAACAATAAACTAGAAAGCACTAAAATGCAACTTGTGCAAACTTTAACGTCAAAGTCGTAAAATCAATGTGAACAAAAAAAATAGAAGATATAAATGAAATAAAAAATAAAGCAAAAAAACAAAATAAAATAAAATAAAGAAATGAAACAGAAAAATCCTAAAAAAATATAATAATAAACCGTTAAATATCGAAGCAAGTGTATTTCATAAAAATTTTCTCCGAATAAGCAACACACTAGCACTTGCGTCTCAATTAGAAAAACGAGGTGTGTTCAAAAAATAACGGGAATTTAAAAATTTCGCGGTTTTCGAAGAGTCTAATTCTAAATTTTTTGTGATTAAATTTTTTTCATTGCTTATGTAGACGAATGAATAAATATATTAAAAAAAATCAAAAATTCCCGTTTTTTTTCAAAATCAAAAAAATTAAAAAAAAATCTAAAATTCTCGTTATTTTTTTTGTTAAAAAAATCAAAAATTCCCGTTATTTTTTGAACACACCTCGCATATATTCAAGCAATCCTACGCAGAATTTTATTAGCACAACAGCAACAACTTTAGAAACCTGTTTAACCTTCTATTGTATCTTAAGGCCGCCAGCAATGCGGCCATTTATTGCTTTATTTAATTTACTACTATTGACGGCTGACTTCAACTATTCGCAATCAATATATTTATTTTTTATTTAATTTGTCTTCATTTTATATATGTATATATTCGCGCTAATAATGAGCTGACGCGACGCGTAGGTTTGCAAATTGTTTGCACAAGTGCACGCATTTGAATGTCACGCATACGCCCTGGCATCTATGTCTGACACTGAACTACACGACACTACACTTAGAACGAACTTTATATGTGCCATGCAAATATTATGCTAGCGAGATTTGTAGGGGAATTTTACAACCACTTTACTTTACCGCCGTTAAATTTATCAATGGCTTTCGTTTTTTATGCTTTTCTGTTCTGCATTCACTTTCACTGCTAGACGGAACTCACTTGTTATGAGCGTATCGGGATCGCCCAAATCCGCATCATCTCCGTCGTTTTGTTGTTGTGTCTGTTTCAAGTGCTGCTTGAGTTGCACCTTCTTGCGCAGTTTCTTCAGATAGGCTTGTTTGTACTCCTCACTGGGTTTTCCGCCCAAACCGTAGCTGACTTCGAGCACTGTTAGTGGGATGACAGTCGAGGAAACGGGTACAAGATCTGCTTGGAAATGTGTGTTGTTGTTATAAGGTGGGCGTGAATAGTGGTTTGGTGTTTTAAGAGAGCATTCGAATCTGTTGCTCCGCGATACTTTGCTTGGTCACCTCTCGATTCTAAGAAGCGGAAGTGGTTTATAGCAGTTTTCAGCTTGTCAAAGAGTAAGGAAAGATTCTCAATATTCTACAGGCACTTGTTCCAGCTAGAAATTCCTTCAAAACCCTGATATATCACTTCATCCACTCTTGTGATATCTTTAAAACTGTAAAATTTTCCGCTGAAAATACCCAGTTGTTTCTCTTTTTTCGCTTTGCATATTGTTTTACTCGATAATTAGAAGTTGGTATGTTATTAAACCATTTAAGGAGGACTGACAAAATTTTTCATATCGAGAGGTTAGTATCTTTAAATAGAGTCCTTCGGTTGATTACACTATCCTTTTTTCGAACTTCGAAGGCAAATAATTCGATTTTGAGGACTAACTTCGAAAATCGGGAAACACATTTGATTTGCTTATGGTTCAATCTGCCATAAAAATTAGTTTGGTCCAATACTCAGTGTTGATCAATGTTATGGACCAAGATGTCATAAGTGCCCTGGAGACGATCAAATAATTGCGTCAAACAGTGCATATGTGTTAGTGATGTTCAATCGTGTGTTGCCCGCAAACGTTCAAATTAACACGTCAAACATCAGTTTAGTTTTGATCTCGTAACGAACGGTCATCATGTCATCGTCGGATGATGATGATCTATTGATGGCATGTGCTGCAATTCTTATGAAAAAAAATTTCTCCATTTTTGTATTATTTAATATTATTTAGTTTATTTTATTATATTTGATTTTACTTTACTTTATTTTGTTATTTTAATTTATTTTATTTTATTTTATTTTATTTTATTTTATTTTATTTCATTTTATTTTATTTTATTTCATTTTATTTCATTTCATTTCATTTCATTTTATTTTATTTTATTTTATTTTATTTTATTTTATTTTATTTTATTTTATTTTATTTTATTTTATTTTATTTTATTTTATTTTATTTTATTTTATTTTATTTTATTTTATTTTATTTTATTTTATTTTATTTTATTTTATTTTATTTTATTTTATTTATTTATTTTATTTTATTTTATTTATATATTTTATTTTTTTGATTTTATTTTATTTTATTTAATTTTATTTTATTTATTTTTTTTAATTCATTTAATTTAATTTAATTTAATTTAATTTTATTTTATTTTATTTTATTTTATTTATTTTATTTTTTTTTATTTTAACTTATTTTATTTTATTTTTTTTTTTTAATTTTATTTTATTATTTTATTTTATTTATTTTATTTTATTTTATTTTTTTTTTATTTTAACTTATTTTATTTTCCCGCTTCGCTTTACTTCACTTTTCTATGTCCTCTCAGCTTGAAATCTTCCCTGCAAATGAGCTCATGCTTGTCAAACATGAGTGGAGACGATCAAATTATCGTCCGTCAAATAGAAATATCAAAAATTTTTGATTTTCATCAAACAGAGCCGAAAATAGGTCGGTGTAGCGTACGTGTAGCCGACGAGAGCCGACGACACCAACACACTTAAAGTGTTTGACACAATTATTTGATCGTCTCCAAGGCACTATAGACTACTAGATCGTATCAATATTGATTCGAAGACTCCTGCTAACCATCTCTGAATTACAACATACCCCTCATAAAGGTTTTACGAAAGGTTTAAAGTATTTACGAAGCTAGAATTCTTTATATTCTCGTGAAAGTGGTAATCGACATACCAACAATAATATCATCACGCCTTAGCACAGCTTTGTTACAATGTTGAAAATTACCAAAAAAAAAGTTCTGCCTTCGTAGGTCAGTAATTAATTGGGATCCGACGGAGATCTGTCGATTAATTATGGAAACTTCACAACTTCGTCGAATATTCTGATTATACTTCATCTTATGAGGTCCTAGTTATTACGAGGGCTGCTATATATATTTCTAGCCTAGGCAACACTAAGTGTTGCCAGGTGCAATCTGACATTTCCATTGGAAAGTTTGACATTTTTTAGCATAACACCACTCAGAACGTTTTGTCATTTAATCGTGAATTGTTTCATTTACAGGGAATTAAAAAATTCATCTCGGCCAAAAAATGGAATTAACTCGTGAACATTTTCGTGCGATCATTTTTCACAACTTTCGACGTGGATTATCGCGACAAGAGTGCATTGATGAACTAAAATCTTTGTATGGCTATGAAGCACCATCCTATAGCACTGTGAAAAACTGGTACAACGAATTCAATCGTGGCCGATGCTCGCTCAAAGACGAATTCCGTGAAGGTCGTCCAAAAACAGCCGTTGTGTCAGAAAACATCGATGCCGTACGTGAACTGATAATGCAAGACCGTCATGTAACATACCTTCAGATAGAGGCATGCCTATGCATTTCTCCCACCAGCATACATTCGATATTGCATGAACACCTGGCCGTAAAAACGGTTTGTTCTCGTTGGATCCCGCACAATTTGACAATCTCTCAAAAAAAAAACTCAAAAAAAGTGCTTCGAAAATTGGTTTGAGCGCATGCAAAAGTGTATAAATCTTGATGGAGAATATTTTGAAAAACAATAAAACCATTTTCGTTGATAAATATTCCTATTTTCATTATTAGGCCAGAAATATATATATAGCAGCCCTCGTATTGACTTGAAGACTCCTTACAAATTCGTCCCTAACACATTTGGCTTTACGGAACTAGAAAGCCGTTGTAGTGTTCTACTAAAGTACCACAATACCATAACTCTCTAACTTTCTCAGTTATATGTGTTATGACAACAAAAACAGATCAGATCTGATCAAACGTCAGTGAATCGTTGCTGTGATGATGAAAAAGGATGATTTTTCATTTTGAAATCAAATCAAAGAATCAGATATGACTTATAACTTTAGTATCTTCCGTTTGGAAGACAACTAGCGATCTTTTGAGATACATACAACAAATAGATTTGTCTTGCTCTTAGGCGGTCTAACCATTTTGATAATCTTTTTATTCAAACAACAACAATCATCAAGTTTGAGATATCTTCATCTTCAGCCAATCTCATTTCAAATTCATTTCCATAAACTACTTCAAATTAGCAAACCAAATTTCGCGACTAAAACCACTTCCACAAATCACCATTTGAAAAAGATTCGAAATCGAAATCACTCAATTAAAACACCATAAGTGTATTAACCCATCACCTGCTTCGTATTTGTCTTGTGGATTCTTCTTGTAGAGCATCGGTGTGCCTTGTGCGCAATTGCAGCATTGCAGTAGCAACAACAACACAACAGTTAACCAAACAAAAGATAATTTGTTGTTGAAACTATTTGTTTTTATTGTTGTTGTTGTCATTATGAAGGTTTCCCACTTATTTGTATGTTTGCTGTTTTTGTTGTATTTCTTTATACGGTTGCCTTCAATTGAATGCTGGCTGGCTTTTCGAGATTGTCTCGCTCCTCTTCTTATTATAAATACAAGCAATTAACTGTTTTGATTTTATTTTGATTTGGTTCAAGTTTATTTGTGATCCACTAAAAATGCAACAACTGAACTAGTTGTGAGACAACCGTTAAGCGCGTGTGTGTGTGTATGTTTGTTTTTCGAAATGAAAAGATTTTCGAAACAAATTTTTTAGTTGGACCGTCCAACTGGTTTAAACGCTCGCGAACAACTGAACGGGCTGGCGGCGCGCAACTTGGACTTGGACAACTTGTAGTTGTGGCGGCGATCGTTTTCATTTTCATGCGCTTTGCAAATTTGAGACGCAGCGGTTTGGCGGCGGTTCACTATGCTTTGCCAGCCAACCTAAGCTAGTGTTTTGACTTGTTTTATTTTGGCCATTACTACCGACATGCAAGTGGTTATTTGTAGTTTGTATGTATGTATGTAGCCATATAATTGTTAATAGAAGCAGTCAGTACTTGCGCTCGTTATGCGCTAAGCAAATAGTTGCTGCTGCTGCTGCCGTCACTTTGCTTGCCGCAAATAAAAGTGAGAGGCGTCCAACAGCGCGATACGATTTTCATTGATGTCAGTTGAATTAGATATGTATGTTATGTATTTATAGTTGTTTTTGCTTTTGCTTTTTTTATTGTTTTTGTTGAGAATTTTGAATTCACTTTATTTTTTCATTTCTGCTTTGTTGCATAGTTAGTTTTAGACTTGTTTGCGTTGTCGGTGACACCGTAATTAGCAAACCAGTAGGAAATCACGTATGAATTTATATAAAATAGTCAGATTTTTCTCTGCTCAAATTTGATATTTTAAAATGTAACCGTTTTTTATATAGATTATTTTCGCAAATAATTTTGATATGACAGAATTTTTCAAATCGGCTAACAGTGGTACGCGAGGAGCATCGTATGAAGTAGCTTGAAATTTCAATTAGTACGGGTTCATAGAATCACCATCGCCCGAAGAGACCTTCTTGAAAAGAGTAATTCCAAAAATTGACCAAATATCCACCATTTTGTATCAAAAAGCCAATATGTGAGTTTTTAAACACACAAAAAGACATTTAATAAAGGCAAAAGAGAGAATTTTGATATATCTTTCCATACCCCCAGAATAAATTATGAAAGTTAGTGCGCCTTTGAAGGCTCTTATGGACCTAACGCCTTATAGACATGGCAAGTACATTATTTATGCCAGAAACTTATTATTTACAACTCATATGAAATCAGTATCCATTATAAAGTGAAGTGGTGAACCGATAGACCATAGTTACGGCATCAGATTGACTTATACTACAGCTGACATATGTACTCAATTCCATTCAGATATCTTGCTAAATATCCGAAAAGAAACCAGTATATTCATTATATTTGTTCTTAAGATGTAAATATATCTTTTGTACCGAATCACATTGTGTTAATCTACTAAATAAGGTATATACTATATAGTCAACCAAATTGATTTCAAATAATCAATTTAACATTTATTTCTATATGAAAACATTTTAAGCCAGATATACACTCCGAGTTATTGTCTAAGGAGTGTAATTCTTTAAAGCAGGCTTTTTTAGTATTTTTAGTTGTCAGCACATATTCAGCTCAAAAGATAGATAGCTAAATAAAGCGATGAATGCCAAAAATATTGAAAATCTGGCTTTCAACTCTTATTCAGTTTACAACAATAATAGCTGAATAAAGCGCTGAATGTCAAATTGACTGAAAATCTTGATATGTAGTTAAACTCTAAGGATTGCAGAATGATGCAGAAAGATATGAGAAATCTGCTGACAAAGGAAACCAATACCAGGTCGAAATCAACATGAACCCAAAAAAAAAAACAAATTATAAAAAAGTACTTAAAAATATTACATAAGTTTATACAAATCATAAAAACTTGCAGCATTTTTTCTGTAAACAGACATTTATAAACTAAAGATTGTACTTCACACAAAATTCATCAAACTATTAAAAAAACCTGATTGGAAAGATTCAAATGAAACAAGCCACCAGTTTCGGGATCAGTGAAACAGGGAAAAAAATAGCAGAGTATTAACAAACAGGAAAGAAATAGTAATTGCATTTTTAAGGCAGCGACGCAAAATAAATAGAATATTTTATGTTACCAAGTAACGAACAAATTATCAAGCTTGTCGGACCGGTACTTCGTAACTTGGTAGAACGATAATTTGTTAAGGGGTTAGGGGTAGTCAGGATTTTCAAAAAGCATCTTAAAAATATTCTCCGAAAATTTGAAGTTGATCCGATAATTACTTTTCGAGTTGTTCGACGAATAACAAAGAGCGCTCGGACACTCCCCATCTCGCTAGTGTGAAACTTTAAATGTGTTTTTCTCAAATCTATATTTTTTGAATTGGTGACAACTGTAACTAAAAAACAGTGAAATTTCACAGCTTTTAGTATACATAATAATCCTGGGCCTGATCGAAGCTTTTAATTTTTTCAAAAATTTTGAAAATCTAGAAAAAAATTAAAAAATCTCAAGATTATATACAGTGGAACTTCTCTAACTCGAATCACCATAATCCACAAAAAAAAATCAGGTTAGAGAGATTTCGAGTTATAGAAATGTTTATTAAAACATACATTTTTCAAAAAGCTGTAACATATAGATTTACCCACAGTTTTAGTTATTTACTTCGCAACAAGTTGTATTTATATATATTAAAACATGTATTTTGTAATTTTGTTTGTTGCAGTTTGCTATTGTTTGGCTTTTGACGTCTATATCTCATGCGTTTGTTACACGATTTAGGAAATCTATAAGTATAAAATCATATTTTTGTTTGACCCCATACGATATAGAAAGAGTCTTTTAAAATTGTACCCTGATAGTAAAATTTTAAATTTTGTATAATGTCCTGGTTGAAAAGTTCGATTTATGGAAGGAAATTTGTATGAAATTTGACTTCTATTGCCACTTCAAGAGTTCGAGTTATGGAGAACTTCGACTTATAGAAGGTTCGAGTTATGGAAGTTTCACTGTATTTATAAAACTAATTTTTGTTATCCGACTGATTTTAGATGAATATCCAAGGACTTATGAT
Organism: Zeugodacus cucurbitae; assembly: GCF_028554725.1. Classification (NCBI taxonomy): domain Eukaryota; kingdom Metazoa; phylum Arthropoda; class Insecta; order Diptera; family Tephritidae; genus Zeugodacus; species Zeugodacus cucurbitae. The sequence goes on from NC_071670.1 coordinate 50,267,566, forward strand.
TGTCATCGCAAAGACCTATAACTTTAGAAATTATATTTGTTTTTCCAAATTTTGCTGACTTCACGTCAAAACATTGGGTAATAATGCTTTTGTAAAATAACATGATTTAATCGCAAAAAAAAATATTTGATACCGCTTTCAAGATTTTCTCAAATTGTGAGGCGTTTTATGGTAATAAAACAAATTTCAATAAGTAAAATACAATAAAAAATTTTTAAAATTGGCACTTCTCCGACTTAACCTTAAAATCATAAAAAATGCTTGGAATTTGTTGTTGCAACATAAAAGAAGTATAAATATAAAATATAAATCCAATAATTTCCTACAGACCACACAGCGGTTACAGCATATACTGCATTGTTACATAAGAATAAACAGATTTTGTTTTCGCAAATAAAATATTCTATGGCAGAATTTACAACAACATAACAACTTGTCAGACGATCGTAAATCAAATATATGCAAATGACAAGCACAAAAATTATCTGATAATAAAAAATGCTGAAATTGGACAGACACACACATATGAGCTCATAACCATATGGAAGTAGTATAAATATATATATGTACATATATACAAACGTATGCCAGCGACATAATGGCAAAATAAACGCATTGAGATAAAAGTGAATCGTGTTTAACGGTAGTCAAAGAAACAAACATTAAACGAAAGTGAAACATGTTTATATCTACATGCAGTTATATTAATAATTTAAACAAACATACATATATACAAGTATATATATGTAGGTGGTTGTTGCTGTTTGTAATTGCTGAAATGACGGTTTCGTATGGCCATTGGCATTTAACGTTAACCATATAACCATAACCATTTGTGGCATTTGCAACTACAACTACTATTTAAATGTGCATGTATGTGTGTATGTGTGGAAATACCGCTTGAGCAGGTATTCAGCAATGTTAATAATTAAAATACAAGTAATGCACAGCAAATGGATAAGGTGAGCGTTTAAAGTGTATGAGCGTTAAATGAATGGAATTTACAAATTTACTTCGATGAAATAATTATGCTATCAAGTGGATAAATGTAGACACATATGTATATATAATAGTAGGTATGTATATAAATTAATCTCTTCGCCAAACATATTTACATTTATAATACAATAGAGTAATGTAAGTAGAAATAAACATGAGAGTGTATTTAGTGTGGATACCTAAGACGTTTCAAATATTTATTACAAAACATAAAATTTGATATTGTATGCGAACAATGCATTAGGGTGGTTCTTTAATGCAATAATAACATTTTAATAGTATACTGTATTCCCCTAAGCTTCTGTTCTATAACATTTTGTCTGTATGTATGTATGTTTAAATTATTAATATAACTGCATGTATGTAGATATAAACATGTTTCATTTTCGTTTATTGTTTGTTTCTTTGACTACCGTTAAACATAGTAATTTCTGATTGAATGATATTAAGGCGTGACGTAGAGAGGTCAAAGTTCGGATTGCCCTAAATTTATTCTTTAAATTTAATGTATATGCTAAATGAATATCTAATATAATTATTATAAGTATATTTTCAACAATAATAGATAATAAACATTAAGAGCGAACAGTTAATTTTTGCAGGAACTACATTAAAGAAGTGAATTTTCCAAGATGAAAATATGTATTAGGTCTACAACTTTGCTTCCGCCGTTTTCCAATAGATGTCTCTAGGGTCAAGCATTGGTCGATAAAATCGATTTTTTTTATATCGATCTTGTACATTTGTGTCAACATTAACCCAACAAAATATTTGTAGAGATCTGTTTTCATCCCATCCACTTATTCTCAACTGAAAATGTCACAATGTTGTAGACCTAATAATAACAGAACTGCATTGTTTATATGTACGTTGAAACAAATTTTTTAACAGGCTTAATCGTGCTATGCGCTCGAATTTAAGAGCTCTCTCTTTCTCTCTCCAAAAGTTTAAACGCGTTAAGATCCAAACTATTTTTTTCGACACGACAGAAAAAGAGCTATGCTTATATACAGATTAATGAAATCCTGACAGTTTCAAATAAGATTATTTGGAAAAGGCATGCTATTTTTTTATATTTTAACAAAAAAAATTTGGAACTTAAGAGAGTTTTCGACCTCCAGAGAGGTGTAACACCTAAATGTTGATTCGTTATAAAAGAAACCGTTATTTTATATAATAGAAGTGTTAAAAAATAAACGGGATTTTCGTTCGATATTATGCACCTAAGTCAGCGCTTCTTCCAAACGTCGAAACACTTCTCAAACGAGATTTTTGGGATAGCCGTTGGCTCGTTCAGTGCTTTTTTGTATGCTATACAAGCATATACGGTGGTTCTTTTTATTTTTTGAAAATAGGAAAAAGACAAACGTCTTATGTCTGGCGAATATGGCATCTTTAAAGAATTGTTTTGGTCAAGAGTTCACGAAAATCGCCAAACTCATAAAAACAGGCCTAAACTTAACGACAGCTACAGAAAAAGTAAGCAATGAATATAGCTAAAAATTGTATCGCACTTCAGGGATATGTACAATATCAATATAAAAAATAAAAATAAATTTGACAATTAAAATTCCCGTTATGTTTTGAACACACATTTATAGTTCGCATTCCATCATGTCTATTTGACACAATAATGCCTTTAAGCCTTTGATTCCGCAAAAAGTGCACAAAACGAAAAGAAAGTTGAATTCATTTGTTTGTGTTTGAATACTAACAAATACTAAAGAGCAACTTTTGAACTAATGGACTTTATATGAGCATTAAGCTCTAGATCTTCATCACAAAGTATTCGCCGGCTAATCTTAGGCACACAAGTGATGAAAAAAGCGAGAGAGATTTTCAGGACCTTTGTATTATATATGAGAGTTAGAAAGACCGCTGAAGCAACAAGGAGTTGTGTATTTCTGGAGCCTTTAGAAAGCGAAAAGTTCATGCTATGAAGTCCTATACAAGAAAGATTTTTTTCAATTTAAGACTTTTAGGATTAATTGGGTGCGTTGAATTTTAAAGTGCAAATAATAATTTTTCGTATTTTGTGCAATAGAGATAACACAGACATATTGGTTCCAAATTAAAAACTATCATCAATACTTGAGTTGACATCATAGAGAAATATTAATCCCAATTAAGGGGTTAGGGGTAGTCAGGATTTTCAAAACATATTTTTTTTTTTTTTTTTTTTGCATTTTCGTTAAGTGTAATATCTTAAAAATATTCTCTGAAAATTTGAAGTTGATCCGATAATTACTTTTCGAGTTTACGACAAATAGCAAAGAGCGCTCAGGCACTCCACGCTAGTGTGAAACTTTAAATGCGTTTTTCTCAAAACTATGTGTTTTGAACTGGGGACAACTGTAACTCGAAAACCGAAATAGATTTTAATGAAATTTCTACAGCTTTTAGAATACATAATTATCCTGAGCCGGATCGAAGCTTTTATTTCAAAAATTTTGAATTTCTTTTGCTTTTTTTAAAAAAATCTGGAAATAAAATTTCCTGGGGAAGCCATTTTGTTAATTTTTGAAAAGGATTATCAGAATTATCTATTTATAAAACAATTTTTATACTCTCGCAACAAAAGTTGCTAAGAGAGTATTATAGTTTTGTTCACATAACGGTTGTTTGTAACACCCAAAACTAAACTAGGGTTATACATATATACCAAAGTGATCAGGGTGAAGAGTGGAGTTCAAATCCGAATGTCTGTCTGTCTGTCCGTCCGTCCGTCCGTGCAACGGATAACTTGAGTACAAATTGAGCTATCTTGAAACTTGGCACACTTGTTCCTTGGGACCGTGAGAGGGTTGCGTTCGAAAATGGGCAAAATCGGCCCACTGCCACGCCCACATAATGACGTGTCCTAGTGAGGGCCATATTTGGATGTAATTTTATTGGGGAAGTGGGCGTGACCCCGCCCCAAAATATATTTTTTGTATATATCTCGCAAACCAATAAAGCTAAATAAACTAAACTGCACTCGGTTCACAACCACGACAACTTCCCATATAACTCAATTTTGAAAATCATCTTATTGCATCACTTTATAATATATATAGTACGTAAAGGTCTAATGAAGATAGCCAAATAAAACTTTTCATAAATACTGTATATGATCTGTGGCATCACTTGTGAAAAAACTGTCGAAATCGGACTATAACTTTTCGGAGCCCCGAATATCTAATATGAAGAATTCAGTGCCCCATGGTAATTTTTCACCGAAAATATGGGCAAATCTCTCAGATATTTTAATTTAATTCAAAGGAACTCTTTTTCTTCTAATAGTATGTCTCGGGTCATAAATTCCCCTAGCTCTCATATACCTAATTATAGGATTTTCAAAATTACGATGGGCTTAATAGCTTATATATCGGGTAATATGTGAAATATCTATATGGTCATATCATACATAGACAAATTAAATCAGCATATAATCTTATATAGATAGGCGATGAAAATGAATGAAATCGGTTCAGGAATTACCTCAGCCCTTATATAGCATATATGATGATTTTCGCTTTTCTATTGGACTTTATGCCGAATATATGGGTCAAATTGTATGTTATCTTAATGAAAATATAACAATAAATTGCGAGAGTATAAAATGTTCGGTTGCACCAGAACTTAGCCTTTCCTTATTTGTTTAAAAGCCATTCAATCAACTGAGTTCAAAAATATTTTGTCCATTAAAACTTAAATTTTATTAAGGGCTTCTAAAATTGAACTATTACATTGAATTCAGCTCTCCATTCAATAAATTATTGCATCCTTTGAGTTATTAAGTACGAAGAAATATGCAAATATATGTACATAGATACTATGTATATAAGTGTATAAATATTATATAAAAGCTAAGCGCAAAAAAATTCGCAAAGTGCCAAAACATAAGTATGTACATATATAATTCAAGGTTAGAAACAGACATGCAATCATGTTGAACACACACATATGCATGTCTATAGTATATGTAAGATACAACCATGCAGCTAATTGCCTCATTTGCATTTAAAATCGTTTGCCATTCCCAAAAACATAAATTCAAATCAATGCAGAAAAGGTATATGCACACCATGTACATACGTATGCATGGTAAATGATTACAACTGCTGTCAAATCCAGTCGAAAATGAAATGCATGTAAAACGCTTGAAATCCCCACTTGAACTATAATCTCTTTGCCACTTTCACATTCATGCACATCTGCATGCATATGCATGTGTGTGTGTTGTTGGTGTCTGCACTTGTGGGAACAGACATAAACAAATATATGCAACTAGCAAATATAATGAGTCAAAAATTAACTGTCATAAAAATGCAACGTTTTTGCGCAACTTTTTAATAGTTTCCGCTCGCTGCAGTTTATTTTGTTTTTGTTTTGTTTTCCCTCCGGACAGCTGATTGTAGATTTGATTGCCGCGCTTTGTTTTCATTCATAATAGGTGTTAAAATGTGCACATCCGCGCATGAACACCGGCCCACTTACATACATACATATATGCACACAAGGGCGTGTGCATTTACATTAATGCACAGCCAACAACAACAACAATAGAAATATGATAATAAAAACAAAAGTAAAGTTGTCGCTTCACTCACCAGTTTATGCAAATATTTTCCAAATCTCATTTCGGCGTGTTAAAACTAGACACTCGCTAAGTGGGATGCAGGTTGTGTGGCATGTATTCGGTGTCAATGACGGGGTCGAGTGTTTGTAAATGCAACGAGTGCATATGTGTGTGTGAGTCATTGAACTTTTGTGACAGCTGAAACGAGTAAAAAATAAAATAAAATTCGAATCAATAAAATAAATAGTAAATAAATAAAAAATATGTATTTATGAGTATTTTATAAGTAAGATATATAAAAAAAGATAAAAATATTAAAAACAAGTAAGGAAAGGCTAAGTTCGGGTGCAACCGAACATTTTATACTCTCGCAATTTATTTATTTAACTTTATTTATATTATATAATACACAATTTGACCCACATATTCGTCATATATATTGTATAAAGTCCATTGAAAGTTGGAAACCCTAATATTAGGTTAGAATATATGGGGCCTTAAAAACCTTTGGTCCGATTTCGGCGATTTTTAGAAAGGGGCTGCCACACTATAAATGCAGTATTTATGCAAAGTTCTGTTCCGATATCTTCACTAGTGCTTACTTTACATATTGTAACTGTACATATTGCAGTTTCGGAGATATGGGTTTTGGCCCATAAGTGGGCGAAGCCACGCCCATTTAAGATTTTGTATACCAATATGAAATATAAGGTTTCTGGTCTTTCCCTTACTGAATTAAAACATTTTTAATTGTTGTCAACATAACCTTTATATGGGAGGTAGTCGTGGTTACAATCCGATATCCTCCATTTTTGGACTATATAAAGAAATGCCTGAAATAACGACTCCTGAAAATTTCGTTGATATAGCTTTAGTAGTTTACGTGTTATGTACAAAAAACTTAGTAGGGGACCATGCCCACATTCCCAAAAAAATTACATTCAAATATGCGGCTTTCTAGAACAATCCTTTGTACCAAATTTTATTTCCATAGCTTTATTTATGGAGCTTTATGTGTTTTCGGTTTTCGCCAGCAACCTTCCTATGGTGCCAAGAGACAAGTGTTCCAAGTTTCATCAAGATATCTTAATTTTTACTCAAGTTACAGCTTGCACAGACGGACGGACGGTCACTTTGGTATAGATAACCCTATATCTAACTTGTTTAGTTTTGGGTGTTACAAACAACCGTTATGTGAACAAAACTATAGTACTCTCTTTAGCAACTTTGTTGCGAGAGTATAGTTAGAATAATTTAGGATACGGTGAGATACATGTCTCTAATTGGAAAATGTCAAAGCTTTGAGTTAAGAAACCCTCTGGATCGCATATGACTTTAAAAATCAGGTTCTGAGAATTAACTAGTGCGATTATTGTTGTTGTAACGGTTTCTCCAACCCTACTTAACGGTAAAAATAGTACGGAACCTTGGTTCCGTCCGCCAATAAACATAAGCATTCTATAAGATTAAATGAGTTTCAAAAGGTGCCTCCAGCTCTTGGTGATTTTGTGACTTCCTGAAAATATTTCACAGTAAAGTTTTTCACAAAGCAGTTCATTGCTGCTTTACAAATGATGTCGTGTGTCTGTTGGTAGGAGACGACCACCTCTGTTATATTAATCTTAATAGTAATACTGCCGATTTGACAGTCCTTGGTCGAATGGAATCCGGATCCGTTCCGGTTACGAAGAATCAACTGTTGTAGGGAATTGGTTAGGAATATCCTTTTGATGTTCTGGAAGACTTGGGTGTGCTTAAAGCATTTATCTGCTTGATTGATTTAGACGAAGAGTTCACTGCTTTGGAAGTACATATTACGATATGTTCCTGAGCTGGACTTTTGGCAACCTACTTGTATCAGATAACTTCTGTTGAATCCTGTTGTAATAGCAGCGCATAGAAATATATTAGGGCTCAGTAGTCATATCATCAAGAGAGTCGGGTCTACATAAACATGACGGAACTGCCATGTTTTCTAACGCTATAACCACAAAAAAAAAAGGAGACCGACTTATCGAGAAATACCTAAATTCCATTTCTTCTTTTGTCAAATAAAGTACGGCAACTGGATTAGCTAAAAGCGAATGTAGCGTTAATTCAAAATCCTAACATATAATGGATGCTCTCTAATATCAAAGGAACACATTAATGTGTTATTGGTCAATCTCACGTCTACCCAACAAGTCGTGACTACCCGAAACTTCAATACTTTGAAAGATTTTCTATTGATAAGCAAATAATAAGGACACAATAGTGTCGAATATATTTAACAACTCAGTATTAAGAAATTCGTAGAAACTAAGTCTCTGGTATTTAACCTTATATATAACCGATAAATTTACTTTTTTTACTTTTTACTTTTTGGGTATTAATATTACAATTATGAAACAGCAAAATCAGGAACGATACTTCAGTGACCGTTCGAGCAAGGTTTTCTGTTTTTTTTTTTGTTTTTTTTTTTTTTTTGTTTTAGTCTGTAATAATATAATTGTAATATATAGTATTAAGCAAGGAATGTTTTCAAAAAAAATTGGAATTGGTGAGAGCAGAGAACAGAGAAGAATTCTGTAAGTAATATATTAGAAAATATTTGTAGTTGGTATTAAAATATTATATATGTTTTATTTTACTTTATATTTTGCTTTCAAGTAGTAAATAGCTTATTAAATATTTGTAATGGACCTCTTAATTTAGTTTAATTAACTTTTTCAAAACTTTTTTCGAGTTGGGTATTCTTTTACTGTAGTCCATCGTGACCACCGCACAGAACAGCTGACTTTGGCAATCAGCTGATTGTCAAAATGAACTGTTTTCAAATTGAAATTGAATTCATTTGAAAAAGTTGTTTTATTTTTTGCTAAATACTAATAACTATAATAATATATAATATTTAATAGTTTAAAACAAACTTTTGTGAGAAGTAATCTTACAACGAGAATAATTATTTTTTAAAACCTAAACAAAATCGTTTCATCTACTGGTGTAATAAACTAATACAGAAATGGACGATGGTGATGTAGACGACTCATTCGATGATGTGCTAGCAACCATCGAAATTCCCAGTGAACCTAAAGTGCCGAGAATCGAAAAACAACAGAACGCTACAAGTAGCACATCACAAAATGGCGCAACATCAAAAATTGCCGCTCCGCCACCAGCACCGCTGCCAAAAACCGCATCGAATCCTCATTGCATATTAGTAAATCCCAAACAGCGTGGTAATCCAGTACTTAAGTCCATCGTCAACATACCAATTGAGTTTCGAGATGATATAATACCCGATTATGTGGTGGGACGTACTTCGTGTATACTTTATATATCACTAAAATATCACACTTTAAATCCGGACTACATATGCCAGAGACTCAAGGAGTTGGGCAAACAATATGAATTGCGTGTGCTCTTGGTACATATCGATGCACAGGTAAGTTGAATATTTTGTTGCTTAATTGAACAAAATTATAATTATAGTTCTCTTGCAGGAACCCCACTCTGCTTTGAAAAACCTAACACGTATTACACTACTAACAGATTTAACGCTCATGCTGGCATGGAGTGCGGAAGAAGCAGGAAAAATCATAGAGACTTACAAACAATTCGAGAAACGTTCGCCAGAGTGGATAATGGAGCGCGTCGAATCGAGCCCACATCAAAAGGTGATTTTGTGATTTTCATAAATGGTATAGCTTTTCAATAATAATTATTATCCATTTGCAGTTGGTGTCGGCGCTAACTAATATTAAGCCTGTAAACAAAACCGATGCAGTAACGCTCCTACAGAATTTCGGCAAACTGGAAAATCTGATCAACGCTAGTGAAGAACGATTATCGCTTGTCATTGGTTTAGGCCCAAGGAAAGCTTCGAAGCTGTACAAAACCTTGCACGAACCTTTCCTAACAAAGTAGTTTCTTTACATTCAAATGCATCTGAACATATTTATTTTTTTCTACAAAGTGAAATAAAGCGCAGCTAAACAGTTGTCAATGAATTCTTACCTATCTATTCTATGAATTTCCATAGTTTTATTGTACCATCATCACTGCAGGAAATTAATTGTCCTTCCTGTGCAGGATTCCATTTCACCGCATTCACATCTTGCAAGTGTCCCTTATTTTCCGATGTTATCAATGAAAATGTTGGTTCATTCTTTTGTGAGTTTGCATCTTCTTTAAATATGCGTATTGCGTCATCTCCACAAGCAGTCGCTATAAGACCAGTTTTTTTACACCACGCAACATCGTAGATGGCTCTGGAATGCTCGCCAGAAATTGTGCAAACACACTTCCACACAGTCTCGTTATCTGGCGTATAAATGCCCTCTTCATTACCCGGATGGTAAGCGCGCCATATTTTTACTGTTTTATCGTCACTGCACGACACCAAACGTTCGCCATCAGCATCGAAATCTATACCCCACACGGTGCTGGTGTGTGATTCCAGTGTGGCTGTGCTATACCAGTCATTGTCTGCGGAGTTTTCAGCGTACATTTTTATTGTATTGTCATAAGAAGCGGAAGCCAAAATTTCTTTCTTGGGATGCCACACCACACGCTTCACATCTTGTGTGTGTGAATTGAGCACAGCAGCGCAATCGAATTCGTCCTCACCAGCCAATTCCCAAATCCATACAGATTTGTCACGCGAGCACGTTGCCAAAAGATTGCCTGAATTTGACCAACTCACACTTTTCACTTCATTTTCATGACCTTCCAATGTAGCGATGCATTCAAATTCACCTATATAAGAGATATATGAAATTCATTTGTTATACAAAGTTATTCAGACAAATACCTGACGTTTTAGACCATATTGCCGTGGTGCCATCAAAGCTAGCAGAGGTCAAATATTGGCCGCAAGGTGACCAACTAATTTCGCGTATTGTGCGCTTATGTCCATCAGAGAGTATAGTTTTCGTGGTCCATGTGTTTCCAGATAACGACCAAATGCGTATAGTTTTGTCCTCGCCGCATGAAGCGAACGCATTACCTTTCGGGTGCCATGCTACGCCCCAAATTCTGCCTTTATGCCCTTGTAAAGTATGCTCCAAAGACAATTTACTCATTTTCGAATTGTATAATTACAAAATATTATCACAAATTTTAATTCTAGAACTGCTTAACAGAATTAGTCGTAATTTATAAAGGCTGATTATTGAAGTCAAAAATTGAAGTGTATGCTTCTTCTTCCAATCGCGGTTTTACTCATTCACAGTGAAACGAACAGCTGTACCAACGGTAATTTACAGCTTGTCGGTTGTGTATACAGTGGCATACAGGTGAAAAATTTTTCTTATCAGTGAATGAAAATGAAGTAAAATTGTGTTTTTGTATTAAATATTTTGGAAAAATTAAATTTATCAACATGAACGGCTTAATCGTGTTCAACAGCGCCAATGATGTTGTGTTCCAACAACTTAATACACCATTGGCTGAGCATTTCTACGCAAAAAATCCCGATCTATTTCCGGAGAATGCAACTGCGGCGTCGATAGATGGAAATATTATTCTACAGATTTTCAGTCCAATCATCAATTCCCAACGTATAATGCATTGCCAATTTGACAACACATACTCGAGTTTTCAGTGCGATAAAGGTCTCAACTTTACTTTTGGTGACCTGCTGGGTTATTCATTTGTTAAAATTGGACAACGTCCAGTAGAGGTACTCAAACGCCATCTGGGAGTGGCTATTGCGCTGGCACGTCACTTATACGGTGCCAATTTATTCGCCACACAAGCTAGCAGCGTACAGGAAGAATTGCTATCAACTTGCTTGGAATGTTACGAAGAACATTTGTGGGATGAGGAACAAACCATGTTGCTTGAAGCGCTACCACGTTTGCTTGTCAATAATGAACTTAGCCGCGTTGTACGCACTGCTTTGGATGCGGCATTAGAACGTCTGCGTGACATGGGGCATCAACGCGCACATGCGCTTGTATTTGCCGCAAATAAGTTTGTCGCTTCAGCTACATCGAAGCAAGCGCTCGCTATGAGTCCATCTGATCTAGTATTCCTAACTTTACTCTCACGCTCTTTACAACGTCAACAACGCCAACTTAATACTTCAGTAGCGGTGTTCTTGCAAGGTGTATCGCATGACCCACAATCCGGTTGTGTACCGTGCATCGCACACTTGTCACAACTATCGAAGGGCGTATTGCTAGTGCAGGTGATCGAGTATGCCAATCTGCAAGTAGCGAGTAGCATGTATGATACTTTCTTTGTGCTACAAAAAATCATTACCCTGCAAATACAAGGCGACTCAGATGCCATGCGGCCCATTTATGATAGCCTAGAATCGTTTGTTAAGCAAACATTAGAAGCACTCAAGCGTTCGAAGTTAAGAGGCGATGAAGTGGACACCTCATTGAAGAAATTCATTTTAAAATGGGATAACTTGAGAAAGATGTATGCGGATTTCTTTCGCTCAGTGGAAAGAGAGTTACTGGTACGCATCGAGTCCAACATTCCTTCTTTCATGGATGAATTAAAGCAGCTGTTTACGCTTACTTGCTGTGACAGCTCCAGCGTTGCTTTAGATCAGCTACCAGATGTGGCTTCACTAGTTGAGGGAAAGATTTTGGAAATCTCCGAATTTTTGGCAGTCAAAGCTGAGCGTAACATTACAATTGATGCTTATTTGGAAGACTTTCCTGGTAGAGTTATATTGTTAATATTTTCTATGAACCTGAAATTTATAAAAAAATATCGTTTCTTATTATTTACAGGACTCATACACTTTGTGTACATTAATCGCACCACTGGTCTGATGATTGCGCCCGATTTGCGTGCAAACCAATTGATTTCCAAAGAACGCTTATGGTCAATGGTTGAATTCACACGCAATTACTTGAAGAAAGGTCACTCGACTGTTATGTGGAAGGATAAAACATTCAACTACTCGTATTTTCTCTGGTTCGAAGATCAATCCGGTGGTCCCATGAAATCAATTGATATGCAACAACACATGGTAGCTTCGGCTTTATCCAATAATGCTTTCAAATCACAATTCGAACCAGGGCTACTTGCCGCCGACTATTACCAGCAGCTCGCTGAAGTTTGCTTTCCCAAGGTTACGCCGGGTAAAATCAAATGCTACGAACTCTTTTGCATACACTTGGGTTTAGTGACGTCGACTTGCGCTGTGGAGCACTCACGTCGTCTTGTGGCAACTATTGCGGATTTGGCGGGTGAAAATAATTAATTTTTTAAGATATTTTTTTGTAATTCAGCTTCCATTTGTTACATTCCAAGGATACTCATTAGATAATTATTTGTTTTTTTTTTTTTACAAAATTTGTTATTTGTAAGTTTATGCGTTATTTTAACTTGAGCTTTAAACTTTAGTATTAAACATAAACAATTCAAGAACAAAAACTTTGTTCATTGTTTGAAAATGTATCAAACATCTTAAAAACGCCTAAATATACAAGTATGTAACCTTAACTTACACATTTTATAGCAGTTACTTTCAACTGGTCTTTGACGTATTTGTTACTAAATCAATTATGACTATTTTATTTTTCGCGTCTTTGATGCGCCACCAACGGCCCAGTCGGTGCTCCTGCCCCACAGCAGCAAAGAGTTTTGTGCCATTACTATTGAACGCCAAGGCATTAATAAAGCCCGGCATTGGAATTTTTAAAACCTCTTTTAGTTTACGCGAATTGTCCAATGACTGCCACAGGCGTATGAAACCGTCGCAGGAACCTATTGTGTAGAAAATGCATTAATGGAATGATCTTTAACTAGCAATATACAAAAAATAGAAATATTCCACACAGTTTGGTAGAAAACGCACCTGATGCTAATAAATCTGTGTTCACCACACATGCGATCGCCGTTATCCAATTGGCCACACCATTGCTTTGGCTACCGTGTGCTAGCGCTTGGGTGCATAATGACTTCTTCTTCAAGGCACTCCACATGCATATTGCACTGCAAAAAGTAGTATTAGTAAAAATTAATACATATTTCTGTCTTCACTACTTACCCATCTTCGCCACCAGATACGAAATTTTCATCGTTTATGTATTTGACGCATTCAATGCCATTTTGGTGACCATTGTAAATCAGTTGTGACTCTTCGGTGATTTTCCATATACGCAATGTACAATCAATACCACCCGATGTGATGGCACGTTCCCGACTAAGCGCGTCGATGCTTGTTATAGGTGCCTGGTGTCCAAATCTGCAAAATATGGTTACTAATTAATAAATTACTAGTAAATTTTTCTAACTTCACTTACAAGCTCTCCACGTAAGCCATTTCGTCGAGCGACCATATTTTCACCGATCTATCCTTTGAACCGGAGTACAGATCATGTGTATCCTTTCGAAAAACTAACGACGTAACAACATCTCTATGCCCCTTAAAAGTCTTCAAGTGTTTCAGTTCTTTGGGACACCAAATTTGTATATTTCGGCCACCTTCTGCTAACGCTAAATATTTCATGTCACTGGATAAACAAATAGCAGTTACATGTGAGCGTCGTCGATTTTCGCTTTCCCCGTCCTCTGTATGCGGTTGCACATTGAAAACACCCTCCAATTTCACTTGCCCTTGTACGTTCCATTTCAGCACGAATTGTGTTTTGGCGCCGGTAAACACATATTTACCATCCGGCGAGACAACTAACGCACATATTGGCAGATGTTGCTTCTTATGCTTAAGCACAACTATATTCTCTGCATCGTAGTCTACAATCGATGCGGCTATATTACGCCGCAACTTCCCCACACTATCAAGATATTCTGACTGCAATCGCTGCGATACGTGGTCATGTATTTCGCGTTCTTCGGCGCGTTCCGCTTCCTGTTTTTCTATCTCCTCTAAATATTGTTTTGCTAAACGTAAGCGTTTGTCTTGTGGCGTCTCCTCCTCAACTTCATCCGACGAGAAAACCAGATTTGTTGCGTCGCCCTCACCGTCTAGACCACTCTCGAATTCTTCATCACTAGCAATTTCTTCATCTTCTTTCTGTGGCCGCTTACGCGCAGGCTTAGCGGTGTTTGCTGCGAACTTCTTATTAGCTCCTTTTTTGCTACCTGTTGCGAGTGGTTCCTTCGTAAACTGGCGGTGGCGATGATGGTAGGTTTGAGGTGTAATTAGTTTGTGTACATTCCCGCATTTAAAATGTTTGCTTACCTTTCGTTTTTTATTTGCCTTTGGCTCTTTTTTCAAGAAGAATGATGAGGACATATTGTTGTTATTTTACAATATGTATATCTTTATATATTATACAATTTAATTGAATAAAACTAAATTATTTAAATCGGCGTGCACTGCTACAAATTGTGCCACACGTGAATTTGGGTTTGTTTTGACAGCGAAAGCAGCAGCCGTAGCAGCGCGTAGCTGTCAAAATAATCGTTGATCATTCACAATAGTCCTAAATGTGGAGAACATTAAAACTGTTATACTGTGCGAATTGGTGTTAATTTTTAAATATTTAAGTAGTTTTGATAATTTTAAGATGTGTTTATATGAAAATAATAATAATGAATATATGATATATGGGATAAAATAATAATAGTAATGAATATATGTAAATATGATGAGAAAATTTGACACTACGTGAATATGTCGAGTTGGGTATTATGTATTTGATAATGAATGGATGTTGAAAATAATGATTATAATGAAAATTTCATATTTTAAAAATTTCCCGATAATATGTAAAAATAATTTATATTACATAAAATAATGTCATTATGTAGATATTCTGTTGACGAATAGTCAATGTTCCATTGTTGTTATTGCAGTTGTTGTAAAAAAATTTCATAAATAAACTTTAAGATTGCTGCCGCATTGACAGTCCCTGGCTGGATAAAAAATAAGTGTCCGTTCCAGTTCTATGATAGACCCAACTGTCAGAGAAATGGACCGGTCTATGTGCCCTCTAGGCGATTATCTTTTATTATGGTGACAGTCCCTGGCTGGTTAAAAAATAAGTGTCCGTTCCAAATCTATGATAGACCCGACTGTCATGGGAATTGGTCTGTCTATGTACCCTCTAGGCGGTTATCTTTTATTATGGTGATTGTAATGACTACTTATTAAATTCAATGTCATTAGCCAATCTAAATAGAGTTAGACAAACGAGAAGGCAATTTTTAGCCGGTTGAAAGTGGGTTAAATCCCCATGGCGAATAATTAGAATAATATAATTATAAAAAAATATTAATAAACAATACAATATTATAATAAAATAATGAGACATAATAAAACAAATAAAAATATATTAAAAAAAAAAAATATTATAAATAATATATAAGAGTATAAGCAATTCTATTAAGTTTTCAAAAAGTATATATTTTTATTATTTAACAAATTGACAGTTATGGGATTTTAAAATTGAACTCCATATTCTGCATAACCTTGCTTCATTCATTATCTTTGGTCGATATGTTACCAACATTTGCTGAGCTACATTCAAGTGCTATTTTTAATTGGGCGGCATTCGCATTTCTGTTATCTATATGTATTCAATGTCATCCACACACACATACAAGTGGCATAAATTAAACTTAACGCCACGCAGAAGCTTTTATTTTATTTTTCATATTTTTTATCATTTGCGCTATGCTAAATGCTTATCAAACTCGAACTAAATACATGCATACAAATATATTGGTTTATATGTATAATATATAGGTAAATAATTACATAGTTATATATAATAATTAAATAATTAAGACCTAGATAAAATGCTAGTACACTTAGAATGAGTATTTATTTATAACTATTAATTTAATTATATAATTAGTCATAGATACATACATACATTATATGCACATACAGCAACATTAATTAATTAATTAATAATTACTTATTGATAAAATCATACAAATACAACTACAATTACAACTACAACTACAAACACAAATAAAGTAGAAAATATGGAAAACGTATACCAGCGCTAGTGGCTAGGCAGTAGTGGCCCCCAAATCAGTCAGTCCTCCTCCTCTCCTCTCCATACCTAACCTAAACGTGTGTCTATTGTTGGTGGCGGTGGCTGCGCTTTTGACTGTGGCGTTGGCGTTGGATCGGTTAAATCGGTGACTGTTGTCAGTATCGACTCATCAACCGAAGCGACACGCGATGCGATTTGCATTTGTGAAGACTCGCGCTCGCTGTGTCTTGCAGCAGTAGTAGTGGTGGCTGTGGTTGCAGTCGTGTTTGGTACCGTTGCTGCACTCGTTGTTGTTGTTTGAACGGCATCAGCGGACGCTTTTGTTGTTGGCGCTGACGTTGCAGCCGCATTGTGCACCTTTGCTGGGTCCCCACTGGACACGCTCGGTTGGAATAAGTGAAAGAGGCTGGAATGTTTTGCAAGTGGCGGGAATAGGAGGTGACCAACAGCGCGCAACGGTCCGAACATGTCATGCTGTTGATGTCCATGTATCGTATGTGGCTGCTGTTGATGTCGCTCGGCGACATGACAATTTAATTTGTGATGCGTGTTATTAGTTCTATTATAATTGTTATTGCTGTTATTGTTGTGCAACGGCGAACTGCCAGCATCAGCAGCTTGTTGTTGCGCAATGCTGCCATTACTCGTGCTGTTAGTCTGTAGATTTGTGGGTGCGTCTGTTGTTTGGCCGCCATTCACTAACTCTGTGGAGGGCGTGGCTGACGATGACTCGCTGGTGCAGGAAATCGCTTGGCGGCTATTTGTATTTTTCACCACTACAGCTGTCTTATTGAAGTTCTTGGTCAGACGTTGCGCTTTTTTGAATTTACGCTTTCGTCGCGGTGACAATGGACTTGTGTCGTTTTCAATGACATAAACGCCGGAATTACTGAGTCCCGATTGACTGGATGTGGAACGCGAACACAAACCAATACCGCTGTGTTCAACAGCATCGCCATTGTTAGCAGCGGCTGCTTTACCACGATTACCATGTTCACCGACGAGCTCCAGTTGTGGCAGCCGTTGCTGCCGTAACGTCGTCAACAATCTACCTTTGGCGGGCGGTGTATGACCAGCGCTTTGCTTTTGTACATCGTAATCACTGTAGGAGGAGTCGGTGAGTGCGCGCTGATTACTCAACACTTGACTCTGGTAATCCGTGTCGTCGGAGCGTAGTTTCTCGCGCATAGCGCCAGCTATCATTTCGCTGCGTTGCGCATTACTCAAATGTCCATTCGGCCGCACACTGTCCACGCTATTACTGCCGCTGCTGTTGCGCATATTCGGTAGGAAGACTTCATCCAGTTCGGACTCGTCCGGACTGACTTCATAATTGCAATTGTTATATGAGTAGTCGGGCGTATTACAAAGCTCGAGTGATGAGTCACGTCGCTCCTGCTGTGAAACGGGTGTTGGCGGTGTATTCGAGCTTCGGTCTAATGGGAATTCGTAATTAACATCTTCTAGCTCGGCGCCGCTTGAAGCCTCCATTATGTTCCACATATCGCGTCCGATATCAGTGGGCACCGAAGCAACAGCGGCCACTGTTTGGTGTATGTTGTTCAAACAGGGTGTGATCACGCCGCATTTTGGCACCAGCTGCGAGCTCTTGAGTGTCTGCTGTTGCTGGCGCAGCCAAATGGGGGAATCTACAATAGAAAAGGAAAAATATTATTACAAAAACAAAATATATACATTACAGTTACCGACCTATATAAATGCGTGGCTGCAGTGAGTGCCGCATGCTCGCGTCTATGGAATGTAAACGATGTTGGCTAGCCAGCGAGAAGCGATGCATGGGATCTACCGGCTGCTCCACCTCAATACCCATTATCTTCAACAACAAATTCTTCAGCGCCAAACGGAAATCCTTCAGATGGTATGCATACAATACCGGATTGCCGGCCGAGTTCAGATGTGAGAGTATAATGCAGAAGAGTGTCAGTTTGCCGGGCACCTGGCAGTCGGGGCAGAATGCCTTAATGCAATTGATGGTGTACAGCGGAAACCAACAGATCATGAAGAACAACACAATGATGGAGAGATTCTGTGTGGCCTTCACATCACGTTTGCGTGATGCACCTAAAACACGCAACATTGTACCGCCATGACAGTTGCGTCCCGGCTGCATTTGTGCATTCGAATTGCGACGACTGCTGTCGCTCATCGGATTCATCGTGACAATTTGGCGTACCTGCAAGGTTCAAGGGTGTTGTTAAGCACACATTGCTACACATTATGGAATTTACTTTTCACATTTCCTTTTCGGTACTCACCTGCTTGACAATGACGCGATAGATGTGTGTGTAGAAGGCCAACATTAGCAGCGCCGGCGTAATTATGGTCGCAAAGTATAGGAACACCAAATAATTGTAGTCCATTACTTTCACAAAATGACAGGTCATGTCCGCTTCGTTTTCGGGTTTTACATGCCAACCAAATAACGGCAGGAAGCCCACAATTGTGCCTGCGACCCAACACAACGAGATGATGACTGTAAGTAGAAAGTGAAAAGTGTTGAAAAACAATTAGGGCTCGGAATAATGAGAAATAACGGAGAAATATGCTAAACACAATGGAGTAATAAATGAATAAACGAAAAAGTAGCGAAATTCTATTATGTACAACGGGTACAATAACGTCATCGCTGAAGCCTTAGTTGAGGTTATGGTAAATGCTTGCTTTAAGATACATTTAGATTTCTTTATTTACGAGGGTAGCTTGATAAGCTGAACTAGCAATTACTCACGAGGTAGGATAATTTACCATCAAACGTTTTGGTTTTTTGTCTTCTAAACGTCTGCTATACGATTTTAGACAGTCCTCGTGAGTGTCGTGTAATCTCAACTAACCCAGAGTTTTAGCAGGTCAAGGACTGTCTGCTTAAGCATTATTCGGAAACTGTTTTCTGTCACTACAATACCAAGGTTCATCTCTACGGTATAGACTCTTGCGTATTGAGAAAATATAAATAAGAAAATCATTAAACTGCGTTCCAGATTTGGAATGTCAAATGCATTTCTTCACAAACTTGAGACTTCCATCAGTTCAGAAGACTTCACTCAATTCACTGAATATTTTGAGACATCTCTCAGCTCAGAAGAATGTGGTTGATCTTAACTACCTTAGCAGTGTATGTTAAGTCCCGCATATGATCTTGGTTGTGGCTTCGGGTCTCAAGTCATAAACTGAAGCCAAATTCTTCGCTAAGAATCCGACCCGCTTGGATCGAATGGAATCCTTTCAAAGTTGAATACGTCAAAATAGATTCTGGGCTTTACTAACTATATATATATTTAGAACGACCTTCATCGATGACTTCCCTCAGTTCAGAAGAAAGAAGTTCCTCTTAATTACCTTAGCGTTGTTTCTTCACTCCCGGATGTAACATTGCTTGTGGCTCCGGGTCTCAAGTTATAAACTGATGACAAATTCTTCGCCAAGAGACCTTGATAGTCCGACCAGCTTGAATCTCATTGAATACTTACGTCGATTTAGAATAGGTCATTGCTTTGAAACGACAATAGATGATATATATTTTCCCGGTTATGTTTCTTACTAATCCCTATATTGTCATTGATAACGTTTCTGTATTATAATAATAATAAAACGCGCTAAAAGAACCGTCTGATATTTAACTGAGCATTTTATGCGTATTTAATATTTAATGTCATTGGACTTACTGTTCAGAAGACGACAATTCCGACCTACCGAATGGGAACCTCAATTATGTAATCGTTTTTCCATAGAAAATTTTTGATAGAACTTCAGAGAACTCGAGCCAAACCTAAGTCAAGTGTAGCTCTATATACTACTATAGACCGCGGTGAGATCTGCAACTAATAGTCTTCCTAAAGCAACTGTACCTGTGGAGATATCTAGCTGAAAACTCAAGAAGTGTATACTTGAGATACCGAAAACTGGAGTGTGACAAAGTGAGTGACAAAGGCAAACATCGAAGTGAAGAGACCGTCCTAATAGCCTGTTGACTTCACCTTAAAATTATGTATTTCTCAAATTACCCTTGCAGTAAATCAATAAGCTAAACACTTATAATTGCTCATTTCTACAACAAGCTAATGGTCAACAGATCACGTGAGACAACATTTCAATACGTAAACGCTAAACAACCACCCTCAAGATATCCAAGCGCCTATAACATCCACCCAACAAGTGTCAATTTCTTACGCAAAGCTAATGAATATGAGTACAGTTAGTCTATCGAATAGGCATACAGGGCAGCGGCACTCGAACGAGCCCCTAAATTACACGGTTGCAGCAATACGTCTTGTTTACATGAACACGCACATAAAGATATACTCGATACGCGATGGGACGAGCCCACTATTGCCTGTCCATTTAATCCACATAAATTTCTGCCTACTTGAATGCTAATGACTGCACGAGTATTGCGCTGTCGCAGTGCGAGTACTGTCTGTTGGCTTCACACCGCCACTCTTTAATGGCCGCCACAGTCGAATGAATTAAGTAAATATGCGCGTCCGCCACTTCAATTGATTGCCGAGGCATTTCGCCTCGTTGCATGTGTGAATTCAACAATGCGAATACCATTCGACATTCAACTGCATATTAATGGGGCAGCGTTCGAATGCTGTGCGCTATGAAGAGATTATTGCGCTCGGGTTAATTGAAATAACTATTTTTAGTTGATTTGATTCATTCAATGGGCCATAGCAGTCGAACTGGTGTCTGACGCTTGACATCACGCGATATGGAATTTACTAGAAAAGCATACTCTCTACAGTTTACGCTAGTTTAGATAACCCGGTAGTGTGATGAGCAGTATCTGAAATAGCAGTTGAGACTGGACCATGTTGGTGTCTCGTCTATCTCCTTTTTATCTATAAATTTCTTACCGAAGATTCCCCTGAGATCTGAGTATAGAAAAAAGATGCTGGGACCTGTTCCGAACCGCTAATACTTCAAATTTTTTAAAAAGAACGGTCGTTTTTACGCCTAGGTCAAAATAATACCGCGACCGTTTCAATTACTAAGACTCGACTGTCGAGGGGCCCGGTAACCGTGGGTCAAAATTTCACCCGAACTGAAGACCGAACTTGTTGGACCGGATAAATGTCGGAGCCCATTTCTGTTTCGAAACCCAAATGTCTTAGGACTAAGATTGAGTCATAAGGTCCAAAGTTCTAGCTTTCAGGAAAAAAGTTGTTATATTTCCATAATCTCCTTCAATCAATCTCTAAAAACTTTATAAAACCCTTCAGCAGGTCGGAGGGGACTTAAAACTTATAACAATTGGAGGGTTGGATATAATGAATTGTGATTAGACCCAAACAACTTTCAATGGAACTAGTTCTGTAACTTGAGAGAGACACTCAGTACGTATCTACAGTATTTTCTTTTCACTTGACCAGTCAATACTTCTAACTTTTAACTTCGGTCTGTTACGTGGCCTCCTTTTCATGTGTGTGCCTTTGCACCACATGAACTGAAGACAATTGCAATTTGCTAAAGATAAATGAAATGCGTCACGTCTATTTGACGTCGTCGTCGTGAGTTCAAGCATTACAAGTCCACGTACGTGTATTGAGGATAATGCTTACACGAGGCAGAACGTGCACCCGTATGTTTGGGTTTCGAAGCAGCGTGGCAAGGAAAGCGTGATAAATGAATGTTTTCGCGCGCGCGTTAACTCACGCACCCACACGCACGCACGAGAATCGCCACTTTAATTAAGTAAACAAATACTATTGTTTATTTGTGTGGGAATGCCAAATGCTGTGGATTCGCACAGTAACAACCGCTGCATTACTTAGGGGACACATTACTGGTCGAAATTGCTGCTCGAAACTCGTTGTTAATTAGTTAAATGGTGCTGTGGTGCTAAAAACACAGCCGCTAGTGGTGAGTGAATCCTTTTAAGGTAACGGTTATTTGGGAATAATTTTGGTGAATTTATTTATTTTTTGCTTCGCTTGCTAAGTAAGTAAAGTTTGTGAAGGTCAGTTGTTTGTATGCATTTAAACTAGAAAGGAATTGCTTTGCTTCCGTCAAAGCATTTGTTAAATTAATTTTGCGAGGATTTTAGAATGTCCTATTTTCTAAACTTGGGAGACAGATCTTTCGCTGAAACAGCCTCGAAGACGGAGAGAACTTACTTGTGTTCAGAGGTTATGAGCGAACCATTAGCGCGAAAAGCGAGAACTTTACTAAGGTCGACGAACTCTTAGACCTATGGCCCAGAAGAATCATGCTACTACGCAAGAGGTAGGAGTTCATCAAACCCAATCATCCGGTAGTTAAACGCAAGCAGACACCGGAGCTGCGAGCTGTTCTCATTTTACTTCACTAAAACTAAGATGGGTCCTTGTGACATCTACTACAGCGGCCATATAAAGGAGTGGGATTCGTGGTGGGAGAGAGACTCCGTCGTCGAGTCCTGGCATTCACTCCGGTGGATGAACGTCTAGCCACAATCCGCATCAAAGCGAGGTTCTTCAACATATCGCTGATTTGCGCCCACGCCCCGACGGAAGAGAAGGACGAAGTGATCAAAGATACCTTCTATGAGCGCCTAGAACGTACCTATGAGCGCTGCCCCCGCCACGATGTCAAAATCGTGCTTGGCGATTTTAACGCCAGGGTGGGTAAAGAAGGTGTCTTTGGCACAACAGTCGGAAAATTCAGCCTCCATGACGAAACATCGCCAAACGGCCTGAGGCTGATCGACTTCGCTGGGGCCCGAAATATGGTTGTCTGTAGTACCAGATTCCAGCATAAAAAAATTCATCAAGCAACGTGGCTGTCCCCTGATCGAAACACGCGCAATCAAATCGATCACGTTGTGATAGACGGAAGACATGTCTCCAGTGTTTTAGACGTGCGTACGCTCCGAGGACCAAACATTGACTCGGACCATTATCTAGTAGCAGCAAAGATACGCACTCGCCTCTGTGCAGCAAAGAACGCCCGTCAACAAACACAAGGAAGGTTCGACGTCGAAAAGCTGCAATCACAACCGACAGCCGAACGATTTTCTACTCGACTTGCACTCCTGCTCTCTGAGAGCACTCATCAGCATCTCGGTATAAGGGAGCTGTGGGACGGCATATCAAACTCCTTACGTACAGCTGCAACCGAAACCATTGGTTTTCGGAAAAGTAAAAAAAACAGCTGGTATGATGAGGATTGTCGTCTCGCAGTGGAGAGAAAACAGACTGCCTACCTCGCAATGTTGCGATCGACCGCAACACGAGCGGGATGGGAAAGATACCGAGAGCTGAAGAGGGAAGCGAGATGCATTTGCAGACAAAAAAAGAAATAGGCCGAAATGCGTGAGTATGAAGAGCTTGACAAGCTGGCCGACAGGGGTAATGCTCGAAAATTTTACGAAAAGATCCGGCGACTAACTGAAGGTTTCAAGACCGGAGCGCACTCCTGTAGGACCCCCAGAGGTGATCTAGTTATTGATGACCAGAGTATACTGAGTTTGTGGAGGGAACACTTCTCCAGCCTGCTGAATGGCAGTGAAAGTACAACACCAGGAGATGGCGAACCCGATTCCCCAATCGACGACGATGGAGCAGATGTTCTATTGCCCGACCATGAAGAAATTCGAATAGCAATTACCCGCTTGAAGAACAATAAGGCGGCGGGTGCCGATGGATTACCGGCCGAGCTATTCAAATACGGCGGCGAAGAGCTGATAAGGTGCTTGCATCAGCTTCTTTGCAGAATATGGTCGGAAGAAAGCATGCCTGACGATTGGAATCTCAGTGTACTCTGCCCAATACACAAAAAGGGAGACCCCACAATTTGCGCCAATTACCGTGGGATAAGCCTCCTCAACATCGCGTATAAGGTTCTGTCGAGCGTATTGTGTGAAAGACTAAAGCCCACCGTCAACAAACTGATTGGACCTTATCAGTGTGGCTTTAGACCTGGAAAATCAACAATGGACCAGATATTCACCATGCGCCAAATTTTGGAGAAGACCCGTGAAAATAGGATCGACACACACCATCTCTTTGTCGACTTTAAAGCTGCTTTCGACAGCACGAAAAGGAGCTGCCTTTATGCCGCGATGTCTGAATTTGGTATCCCCGCAAAACTAATACGGCTGTGTAAGCTGACGTTGAGCAACACCAAAAGCTCCGTCAGGATCGGGAAGGACCTCTCCGAGCCGTTCGATACCAGACGAGGTTTCAGACAAGGTGACTCACTCTCGTGTGATTTCTTTAACCTGATGCTGGAGAAAATAATACGAGCTGCAGAGCTAAACAGAGAAGGTACAATCTTCTATAAGAGTGTACAGCTACTGGCGTACGCCGATGATATCGATATCATTGGAAACAACACCCGCGCCGTTAGTTCTGCTTTCTCCAGACTGGATAAGGAAGCGAAACGTATGGGTCTGGTGGTGAACGAGGACAAGACGAAATAACTCATGTCGTCAAACAAACAGTCAGCGCATTCGCGTCTTGGCTCCCACGTCACTGTTGACAGTCATAACTTTGAAGTTGTAGATAATTTCGTCTACCTGGGAACCAGCATTAACAGCAATAACAATGTCAGCCTGGAAATCCAACGCAGAATCACTCTTGCCAACAGGTGCTACTATGGACTAAGTAGGCAATTGAAAAGTAAAGTCCTCTCTCGACGAACAAAAACCAAACTCTACAAGTCTCTCATCATTCCCGTCCTGCTTTACGGTGCAGAAGCGTGGACGATGTCAACATTCGATGAAACGGCACTAGGAGTTTTCGAGAGAAAGGTTTTGCGGAAGATTTATGGTCCCTTAAGAATTGGCAACGGCGAATACCGCAGACGATGGAACGATCGACGACATAGACATAGTCCAGCGAATAAAAAAACAGCGGCTACGCTGGCTAGGACATGTTCTTCGAATGGATGAAGGTGCTCCAGCTCTGAAAGTATTCGATGCAGTACCCGCTGGTGGAAGCAGAGGAAGAGGGAGACCACCACTCCGATGGAAGGACCAGGTGGAGAGGGACCTGGCTTCGCTTGGAATAACCAATTGGCGCCAAACTGCCAGAAGGAGAGATGCGTGGCGCGCTGTTTTGGACTCGGCTATAACCGCGTAAGCGGTGTCTACGCCAGTCAAGAAGAAGAAGAAAACTAAGATAGCAATCCTTTTAAGCCTATCAGCATTAAAATTAGCTGCGAGTCCCATGTGGATTTACATCCAAAATTGTATAATCAGAAAGTAATTCGAAGTCACTGATGGCTAGACTAAGTACACTCTACCTAATCTCTCACTGACCATCGCAGTGAGCTCAAGGTTAGGAGCGGCACTTTGCTATCGGAATAGACTTTTTGAAGAAGGCCCGGGGCAGTAGATCTATTACTAGTTGAATGACAGCTAGTTCTGCAGGAAAAACTTTATAAATAAGGCACGTGGAGTAATATTTGGAGAGCCAGTTTAACAGAGCCAGTTGAGGTGAACTTGACAACAGTATCCTCCAAGCCATTGGTTTTGTTTAAAAAAATATAGACCAATGATGGTATTGGAACAACCGTGAGCCAAATAACCATCTTTTGGTTCTTTAATGGACAGTTATCCTTAGACAATAAATTTAGTAACCACTGTCTGTACGACGACATAGACAGGTGCATGATAAGAAAATCAAAGCACGCTGGGAGGATCTACAGGGTTGTAAAACGGCAAGGGTCATGTGCAAAGAGGTATTTCGGAAATATACAAGGTTATTACCGGAACTCGATAGAAAGGGTTGTAGGACCATGGTTGGAATTCTTACTGGACACAGTCTACTAGCGGCATCTAGTAGAGGCCTCAGGAACTCTTAAAATTCACATCCTAAACGATGACTACTACTCAGAGAAAACGTGAAGGCACTCCATCTGATATCGCTAATCGCCATAACAGGCCACGCAGGCCTACCAGACCAACCTAACCTAAACTAACTTAATAACCTCGAGACCTTATAAGAATTAAAATAATATTTTCGAATAAATATAATAACCTAGATTACTTACTTATAGCAGTCCTTGTGCGTACATTCCTCGAATATGCCATCGGATAGAGTATGGCCCAATAACGATCCACCGATACTGCGACCAAGCAGAATATCGAAATCGTGCACAAGACGACCAACAGTGAGACGGTAAAGAGGCAAGTATACAGATCTCTTGGCAAACCAATTGAAGCCAATATGGCAAATGGTACACCCAACGAGCCAACGAGGAAATCTGCCATCGCCAATGAAACTATATAATAATTGGTGCGTCGTCGCAGCTTACGGTCACGTCGGAAAACAACAATAACCATGAAATTGCCGACTACGGCAAAAATGGCGACCAAAATCTCGAAAACCATATACGGTACATTCAAATCATCGGACATCTCATTGTTGTCGGCAGGTGTGCTCTTCGTCGAGAGCGTTATGGACAAGAGATGCGAATCATTGGTGGGATATTGAAAATCGTCGATTGAGTCGTAACGGAACTCGGACATGTTGGCGGTTGAGTGTTGTTGTTGTGTGGAATGTTGGCGCGGGACTGCGAAAATACTTTTGTTGGTTGTTGGAATTTTTTTTGTTTATGTTGTAATTATTATTTTTTTAATTTGATTTTTATTTTTATTTATTTATTTTTTTTTGGTTTTGTTGTTAATTACTATTTGGTAAACTGCGCTTTAGCACGTTAGCGTCTAATTGTTCACTCGTGTTGGTCACCTGTTGGCGCCGTTTTTTTTCTGTTCAACTTAAAGCAATTATACGATTCACTGAAGCGTACGAAAAGGAAGCGCGTGGGTTCGCAATTAATTTGTACAAGAATTTCAGTTGGCACGCCACTACGAAGAGAAACGGTCACCGCGTTATCGCTGTGTACTTATTTACATACTAGTCTTTGAATGTCTGCGTGTATGTGTGCTGTTGCTTTGTTTACTGTAAGGATATTTCTCACGAAGAGTTATTACACACACACAATCTTTCGCTTAATTATTAAAAACTTGCGCGTCGCTCGTTAGTATACTTTTCAACACTTTTTTGTTTTTGTTTTCCTTTTTATTTTTTATTTTTTGTTTTTGTTTACTTTTCCTCACTTCACCGCTTGTGATTTTTCATGCATTAACACGTCTTTTTGTCTTTCATTCAACTCTTAAAATGGCGTCTGCACTGTCTAAGCGTAGCATCTAAGTTCGTTGTTGTATTTGTTGTTGTTACTATAGAATTTTTTGTTGTCGGTTTAACACTCAGAAATAAAATGTTGTCATATCTCATATATGCATTTTTCTCACTTTTTATTTGCAGTTTTTTCACTTGCATTTGATCGCATCTCCACATTCGTGCGGAATGTGTAATACCACGGTTGTTACTTTTACACTTTTTTCTATTTTTCACTTTTATTGACATTCGTTGATTGCCATTTTGCACTGAAGCCATATTGTAGGTGTGAGGAGTTTTTCGGAGATTTACAGTTGCAAGCGTGCTGACATGTGATCTGTAAGAGAGAGAGAGAAATACCTATCATTAATTAAAGATTTTTAAAGGATGGAGCTCTCATTTTATAATTAAATTTTGATATGCAGTGGAGCTTCTCTAGCTCGAATCACCATAATCCACAAAAAAATTTCGAGTTAGAGAGACTTCGAGTTATAGAAATTTTCATTAAAACATAAATTTTTGCACTTTGTGTTTGCTATTGTTTGACGTCTGTATCTCTTGCCTTTGTTACGAGCCCTTGATTCCGATCGTTCAGTTTGTATGGCAGCTATATGCTATAGTGAACCGATCTGAACAATTTTTTCGGAGATTAGATTATTTCTATGAGCAATAACTCACACCAAATTTCGTGAAGATATGGAGTAAAATGCGGAAGTTTTCCTTACAAGCCCTCAAAACGATATCTTAAAAACTGAAGCACTAGTTCGTATATATACAGACAGACGGATAGACAGACGGACATGGCTAAATCGACTCAGTTCAACATAATGATCATTTATATATATACTTTATAGGGCCTCCGACGCTTCCTTCTGGGTGTTACAAACTTCGTGACAAACTTAATATACCCTGTTCAGTTTATAAATATACACATATAAAGCCTAGTAAAAATAAATACATTATTTTTGCATTAAATTGAAGATCTTACTTAGAACATTTCTCTTACTCTTGAAGATAATTTCATATACCACTCTTATAGAATCTGGGCGATTTTCTTTTATCATGATTTGAATTTTTCACCAGTAAATCATTCACGATAGATAGGAACAGTTAATAATAATAACAACTCCCAACCGGACTACCAGAGTTTCAGACTAAATTCACTAACGATCGGTGTGTGGCTTGACGTTCTCCTAATGGAACACAAATTTTCTCCTATTGGCCAAAGTTGACTGCTGTCTTAGAAGTTTTTTAGTCCGAAATCTTAACTTTCTAACGCCATATAGCGTTTCGTGCTTTCGCGATTATAAATATAAATATATCATATCTCGGTATTAATAAATTAAAGCGATATTTTTGAATAATATTAAATTTGTTTTTACTAGAACTAATAGTATAATAAAAAAAAAAATAATTTTAACAAAATATTATTTTTAATGCAAAAAATCTGTAGTATTTTTATTATTTAAAAAAATAAGTTTTAATAATTTTAAAATTGTTTTAACATTTTTTTGATAAATTAATTGCTAATTGCAATATTCATATCATGCATTTAACGACTAATCTAGAAACTAAATATGTGTTAAAATCATACAAAACCATTTGGCACTAACATGTTAAATTGAAACAACAATGTGCTTTTACAAACGGTCGATGTGCTCTTCTATAGCTTGCACAGATTACTCATACGCAGTGTAGGTAGTTGCGACTTAAATTTTTTAAATGTCAATATCACCTGCTACAATATATGCTACTTAACAACGCATAGAATTTTAATTTACAAGTGTTTATTGAAACTACATATTTTTCCCTAAAATTCTTCCAAAGTTCATAGATTACTCATACGCCAAAACGTCAGTCATGCTTTGAAGTCATAAGCAGCTGTGTTTACACCTTCCAAGGGTTAATGGAGATTAAATACATGCTAATTGCAAATATAATGCATTATTAAATATTTAAAACCCTGATAATGACTTATGACTTTCTGAATTAAGAAGTAGAACAAATGCCAAAAAATATGAAAAAAAAATTTAAAATATTTTTTCGCAAATCAGAGATGTTGAGTTTATTCCGACTTATTCATCAATTAAAAATCAACTATTAAATTTTATAATAAAATATAAACCACATACTAAAAGGCGCTAAACTGTACAGGTACTCGGTTATCAATAACTCATCAATAACCTACATGCGTGCTTAGATATCACAAATATTTTTACAGTTTGTAAAAGATAAAGCAGATAAAAGTTATTAAAGCAGCAATAGTCGCAGATCTTTCGTTAAAGGCTTGTACGCATACAAACGGAAGCAAAGAAAGGAGATTTCGGGCGAAATTTGAAATAATCTAAAAAAAGGAAAAATATTTCCGAATGCCTTTTTCATATCAATTAATATAGATTTTAATTAGCTTAAAAAAATTAATTTATAAAATATAAGCCATCCTATACCACGAAGTATATAAAATCGGCTTGAAATATCAAAGTGTCTACGAAAGCAGACAGATAGTAGCAATTATTGTACTCCTTCAACATGACGCAATGGTTTTTGAGAGCCTAATTTCCTCCACAAATGGGCGTGGCGTCGTAAATATATATTGCTTATATTTATATGGAGATATCACGACTAATATCCATTTTACAAACAACTGTTATGTGCATGAAGCGATAAGTACCGAACATAGTACATGGTGTTTGGGTATAAATAAACAATAAAATTTTTCGATACATGTATTTATGTATAACTGTTAAAGCTAAAGTTAACTATAAATAGCCAGCTAGAGTATAAATATTGCCAAACAAAATTTATTATACATATTAACAGCAATATTCGAACAAGAGAGAAAGGAGCAGTAGAGTAAGAGGTGAAAAGCGAAATAAAAACCAAAATTAGCAAAAAAAACGCTTTCCGAAATTAATTTTGCATCTAACACGCTTTCAAATATTGCCTGATTAAGCGCGCCTGCGGCAGGGTTCGGCCAGTTGTGACAGGAGGCAGCCAGACAGACCATAAATTACACGACGCTGCAGGTCGGCACAATATGTGCTGCTTGCGCACGAGTGTAACATATAATGGCAAACTGACAAAAAACAAGCGAAAATATAACAATAATAAAGACAGAAATGCGAAATTACATATGTACATATGTGAAAGGAAATATATATGTAAATAAAGCGTAAGAGATAACCAGCACGATATCTTCCTGTTACTTTGCTCCACTGCTGACAACTGCTGACGCCCTTTTGTAATGAAGTTATGACACACAATAACGAACGAATGCCCGAAAAGGTTCAAAGTAAAAATAACAAAAAACAAAAAAACATTGCAGTAACGGTTAAATTGTCATGAAATGGTTAACTCAAATTCAAACAGGCGAATAAAGCGGTTAAAGTTTGAAGGGTCCCGCATACAAAAAAATAATGATAGAAATGCAAAAAGAATAACGCAAAAGCGTAAAAGGTTAAACAAATGAACTGAAGCGCCGTGAGTAAGGTCACTAACACAATGCGCAGAAAATTAAGTGAAGTGTAGTATATTGCCTTATTGTATTTATTTATTTATTTCTTTTCTTTCATTACGCCTTTATGTAGTTAGGCCATTCAGCAGCTTATTTCATTTAGTTAACTGGCATTTTAATTTTTTTGTGGAATATTTTATTTTTTTCCGATACAATATGATTGGAGAAAGCTTAAAGTCTTCACGGTTACCTAAAAACTACAAAGAACGAGTGTAGATAAAGTTTCGTCGGATGATGGGATTAAAGAGTATTAAAATGGTATTTTGTATAACATCAGGTCACAGGTTACTCATACGCAATGTAGGTTCTAATGGAAATTTCAGGAAAATTGGGTTAGGCTTTCTGATATATGTTTAACAGAATATAGAATTTTCATTACCGTTGTTTCTTGAAATTTTTTTCAAACAAAATGCCTGCAATCTCACCAAAGATCAAATAAAAATAAAAATAAATAACGTGTAAAGACATCAAAATAGCCCTGTACGAGGTGTGTTCAAAAAATAACGGAAATTTTCGTTTTTTGAACAAATAAACTTATTCATTCGTCTACATTAATGTTGACGACTTCTAAATGGTCTCCATTTGATATTATGCACTTCTGTCAACGCTTCTTCCAATCCTCGAAACACTTCTCAAAGTCAATTTTTATACCCTGAACAGGGTATATTAAGTTTGTCACCCAGAAGAAAGCGTCGGAGGCCCTATAAAGTATATATATAAATGATCAGTATGTTGAACTGAGTCGATTTAGCCATGTCCGTTTGTCTGTATAAATACGAACTAGTCCTTCAGTTTTTAAGATATCGTTTTGAAATTTTGCAGATGTTATTTTTTCTTCAAGAAGCTGCTCATTTGTCGGAACTGCCGATATCGTATGGAAATTTTTCGCATTTGACGTGGTATCTTCACGAAATTTGACATGGATTAATGCTTAAGGTAATAATACAATCTCTGAAGAAATTGTTCAGATCGGTTAAATGTATAACCTTAATGTTTCTGGCAAACAACCCGGCTAAAAAGAATTATTAAAATGTTTACTTTTTATACTCTCGCTATGTTGCTAAAGAGAGTATTATAGTTTTGTTCACATAACGGTTGTTTGTAACACCCAAAACTAAACGAGTTAGATATAGGGTTATATATACCAAAGTGATCAGGATGAAGAGTGGAGTTCAAATCCGAATGTCTGTCTGTCCGTCCGTCCGTCTGTGCAAGTTGTAACTTGAGTAAAAATTAAGATATCTTGATGAAACTTGGCACACTTATTTCTGCGCACTATAGGAAGGTTGCTTTCGAAAATGAGCAAAATCGGACCCCTGCCACGCCTACAAAATGGCGAAAACCGAAAACACATAAAGTGCCATAACTAAGCCATAAATAAAGCTATGGAAATAAAATTTGGAATGAAGGATCGCACTATGAAGGGGCATATTTGGATGTAATTTTTTTGGGGAAGTGGGCGTGGCCCGCCCCCTAATAAGTTTTTTGTACATATCTCGCAAACCAATAGAGCTATATAAACCAAACTTTCTGCAGTCGTTTTTTTTAGCCATTTCCTAATACAGTCCAAAAATGGCAGAAATCGGATAATAACCACGCCCACCTCCCATACAAAAGTTAGGTTGAAAATTACTAAAAGTGGGTTAACTCACTAACGAAAAACGTCAGAAACACTAAATTTCACATAAGAAATGACAGATGAAAGCTGCACTTAGATTTTTTTATAAAATCGAAAAGAAGCGTGACGTCGCCCACTTATAGGTCAAAAACCATATCTCAGGAACTACTCGACCGATTTCAATGAAACTGGGTTTGTAATAGTTTCTTTACATCCCAATAATATGTTGTGAAAATTGGCCAAATCGCTTCACAGCCACGCCTACTTCCTATATACCAGAACATTGAAATCGATTAAATCGTTTACTCTACAATATATAAAGTAAGCACTAGTAAAGATATCGATGCAGAACTTTGCACAAATACTATGTTTATAGTGTGGCAGGCCCATTCTAAAAATTGCTGAAATCGGATCATAGGTTTTTAAGGCCCCATATATCGAACACGAGGACCTCGGTGCTTCTTACCTAGTATTAGGGTTTCCAACTTTCACTGGACTTTATACAATGTGGGTCAAATTGTGTATTATATAATATTAATTAAGTTAAATAAATAAATTGCGAGAGTATATAATGTTCGGATACACCCGAACTTACTTGTCTTACTTACTTTTTCTTACGTCTTTAGATTTTCTTTAATACATAGTTACTAAAAGAAATGCACCTGTGAAGGGTATATTAGCTTCGTTTAACGTTTTTTCTTGTTTAGATAGCCTTTGGCTTTCTTTCAGCGATTTCATCTGCTCGTATACTTGTGGAACAATCATTTAAGGTTTTCTTTTTTTTCCAAATAGGAAAAAGTCACACGTTGCCACGTATGACGGATATAGAGATTGGGGCATCGTTACTGTATTGTTTTTGGTCAATAAATCACGAACAAATAACGAAGTGTAAGCTTCTTACAAATGAAAATTGCTAAAGCTCATAAGACACGTCTAACGTTACCGGCTTCCATAGATAATAGGCCTTTTTGACAAATGGAAAATTCCCGTTATTTTTTGAACTTAATTTAAATAAAATAAAAAAATATTTTCTTACCAAAATCACAAAATTTAATCTAGAAATCTCAACAAAAA
Organism: Zeugodacus cucurbitae; assembly: GCF_028554725.1. Lineage (NCBI taxonomy): Eukaryota > Metazoa > Arthropoda > Insecta > Diptera > Tephritidae > Zeugodacus > Zeugodacus cucurbitae. The sequence continues at coordinate 50,301,377 of NC_071670.1, forward strand.
TACATAACCCTCAAGCTATACTAATTAACTTCTGTTATGCTAAGAAAAGCGCAGCTACTTAAATATGAAAAAAAAAATTAAATTAAAATTCTTGAACTTCGCTACGCAACACTATCTGCTAACAAGCCACTCTCTGCACTGTTGTTATCAATTTACATAACCCTATTATTAATAGAAGGAGCTTGTTGGGCTGCACGCACATTAATCAAACAACGCCAAGTTCAGCACGCTTAGAAAGAAGACAAAAAAAGCCAAAAACAAAAAAAAATATAATGAAAGCGCTGGAACAAGCTGTTTGACCTGCTGCACAACACGTTTCTTCCTGCTGTAGGCTAATTCTTTCATTATTTACGTTTTTTCTTTTTTGTTGTTTTTGCTTCCTTACTACGCCAGTAACTAGTAACTAACTGCCAGCGCTTGGCTGCCTGACACTTCGAGTGTCTTTTTGTAAAATGAATGGAAATTTAGGACACACTTTACTAGCCCTATTATTCTCTGCCAGCCAGCCAGCCAGTCGAGTGCTGAAAGAGCTGCGTGAATTTGCGACGTTGACAAGTGACCTTGAGGCGGGCGTATTGGCGCGTGGGAGGAGCATAAAACTAAGGCGGGCAGAAAATTGTAGTAGTTCAGTTAAATGATAAGTATATAGGAATGTACTTATATAGTATAAAGGCTTAATACTATGTAGTTGTAATAGTAAAGCGTAGAGTTATATTTGGGTGGGCGTTATTCATTTAGACACACAATACATGGTTCTTTATTAGCGGTATATTAAAGTTGTTGCAAGCGAAGAATTTATTTCTCACATAATTCCAAATAAAAGGAAGTTGTCCATACATGGTGAGATATTATTTATTTGTAACAAATAAAAAATAAGTTCATACCAAGTTTTCTGGGAGAGATACATTTTCATCTTTTAAAATATCCAAGATTTGTCAAGATATTTTTAGGTTAGGATAAAGATTGAATCCTAAAAAATATACCAAGTAAAGACTACTTCTACCAAATTCATTATTTTTAATGGTGTAGCAAGTCGGAAGAATTGGTTGTGTTCAAAAAGTAACGGGAATTTCGGTTATGGATGATCGTCGAATACAAATCAGAGAACGATTAGCTCATACATGATATTTTTTTGAATGCTTTGGGTTTTAAACGCGTGGCAGCAAACTGGAATAGGAATTACTAAATGAAGTCAACGACATGACGAAAATGGGTTTGATCAAATATGACGTTGAAATAAAGGCTCAATTGTCTCACAAGCATCCTATCTCGCCAAGACCGAAAAAGACTCGACAAGTGCGTTCGAATGTCAAGATTTTGCTTACTGTGTTCTGCGTGAGGCAACCTGAAAAAAATCACTCCGATTAATTAAAAAAAACTCAAGGCCACGATAGTGCTTGTTCGTGATTTCTTGACCAAAAATAATACTGCAACGATGCCACAGTTTCCACTTTCGCCAGACATGACTCTGTGTGACTTTTATCTATTTCCAAAAAAGGGCCAAAAGTTATTTTTTGAACATATCTTTTATATATCTTAAGAACCGATTTTCAAAATTATCAACAATTATATAAGTGGTGAATATTCTACTTTTTTGCTCGGAAAGTCCTTATCACTTGCAATATATTCTCTTAAAGCATCGATTTAGCGATTCTGAGGAGAATATCTTTACAAGAGTTCTAAAGAGCCCCTATCTTATGTTCAAAATACTTGTGCTGACTTTTGATGGATGTAACTATGTCGGATGTAATAGAAAGATGTACATCGGGGAAATGTAAAGTCTCTCAGAATCACATGGACTATAGTTCTTGGCGTTATGTTGGAACCCAAAGAGCAACAATAATGTTGTACGAAGAGAGTTCTCGTTTTGTGGTAAGACAATTTTTATATAATTTTTAACAGTATATGAGAACCAATTTCAAGTTCTATAATGCTTTATGAAGGGAAATATTTTTACTGCAGAAAAAGATGACCTTAGTACTATTGTAAGATAGAAGGATATAAAATAGCAAAATGAAATAATCTTACTACTATTGTAAGATAGAAGGATAACAAATAGGAGAAAAATTAAATTAATTTTAAAGAAATTTCCTTCGCTTGTTTACGCTTTTCAAGTTCAAGGCGAGGATTGTTTCGGGTGTCAGCTTCAAAAGTTCAAAAAACTTCATATAGTATAAATAGGTTTCATTCTTAATTCAAAAAACATAAACAGTAAATCTAAGGGTTTACGGCGTATCAAACCCGATCCGCTCATCATCTTCCTAAAGACCCTTTACCTTTAACACAAGGAGGAATATAGTTTGTAAATTAAAACGATATTCATTTTACGAAATCACTCTGTAATATTCATATTTCAGTATTTCTCAGTGTGCTTGGTTTTTTCCCATCTATATATTTTAGAATGTATATATGTATATAAAGTTTTCAATTTCAGTGTTTTCTTAACAATAGCAAAGAGTGTGAGTAAATACGCGACAAATTGAATAAATCAATTGTTTGCTGTCATAAATTAAGATCAATCTGTTAGCGTTTACTGAAGTTTTAGAATTTCAATGAGATAATTGGCTTCGTCTTAATCACTTTTATGCAAATTTGCATTACAAACTAATAATTTAGTTGAATCAATTAATTGATTCAAAAGAAAAGCCACAAGATCTATATATTTAGTTATGATTTCATTTATGGAAATGTTAAATCAATCAACTTAACTAAATGACAAAATTTCACTCTAAATACTAATACTATTTATGACACTTTCTTCAGAATAAACCTGAAGTCAGCAACATTTGCTAGGGTGAATCATGAAATCATGAGCTCATGTGATTTAAATTGCATTTTAGAAAATAAATTAATTTTAGTAGTATTATTAGTTCTGGGAAATGTCACACACCTACACCTTTCTATGCCGGATATGCGCAATAGCGTCTGGAGCAAATGTTCACAGAAAACTAATGCATATTCTGCATAATATTTATTATATACCCTGGGGTAACTGTCTACATGTGCCCGAAGGCATGCCTAACACATGCTTGCCATAAAAATACAGTAGCTTCCAATTTGCTTCAACTATCGCCAGCTGGGGGTCAATTATTAAGCTCTGCAATTGCATTTTATTATTTACTGGTTTATTGTGCGCTCCTTAAGGCGGTTGAGGTTTAACCAGCGGCATTGCAGTCTGTCGTAAATAAGTAAATAAAAGAAAAAAAGGTTATGGGGAAAGCCAATCGATATTACATAGGTGTTACGTGCTTGTAAGAAACAGTATCAAATTGAATTTGTATGATGCTTCCTCTTCAACGTTAAAGCAGATTTAGATATCTTTATTGAGTATTAAGTTTACAAATATCTCCCTTCCGCTGTTTTGCTCTCTATTCAATCCATCTAGACGACAACTTCATAATACCCCCCTCGTAGAAGCCCTTATTTCCGAAGAACTCGGACAGCCACTTTTCACAAGCCTTTTTTGAGTTCAACTTTACACCACCAAGGGCGTTCGCCATGGACAGGTACAGGTAGTAATACTTGGCGCTTTCTCCAAGCTATATTGTGGATGCGATAAAACCTCCCCGTAGTTTCTGACGAGCCATCAACGTGTATGGTCTGGCGTTGTCCTGGTGGAACACTACACCCTTCCTGTTGGCCAATTCTGGACGCTTCTGGTCGATCGCCTGCTTCAAGTCCAGTTGTTCGCAGTAGATAGTAGAATTAAGCGTCTGGCCATATGGGAGCAGCTCATAGCTCATTCCCTTCCAATCCCACCAAATACACAGCAAAACGTTCCTGGCCGTCAATCTGGGCTTGGCCACTGTTTGGGACGATTCATCGGCCTTCGACCACGACCGTTTTCGCTTGGTATTGTCGTATTTGATCAATTTTTCGTCGCCAGTCACCATCCGCTTTAAAAATGGGTCGAGTTCGTTCCGTTTCAGCAGCATATCGCAGGCGTTGATTCGGTCCAGAAGGTTTTTTTGCGTCAAATCATGCGGCACCCAAATATCAAGCTTTTTTGTGTATCCAGCCTTCTGGTTTAAACTCCCATCTCCTGGGTGATATCACGAGATGTCACATGCCGGTCTAACTCTGTAGTCCAAATTTTTTCTGGCACTATGACCCACAATAGCTGGGTATCTTCTGAAAGTTTAGTCTTCTCAATCAGAACCCGATTTTCAAGAAGTAGACCCGATGATTTGGATCGATAGTTTTGATATTATAATTTTCGAAGTTGTCGTTGAATCCCAGTTAAGGTCGGAGACAATTAAAAGAATTTTGGTAGATTTTCTAGTTTCCGAAAAATGCTCTAAGGCCTCACATGGCTGTTCAATAAATACAAAATTTAACCTAAAATTTGTCCTCTCAACAACTTCAATTTCATTTTCGTTTATTCAAACTTAGCTTTTGCAAATATTTGCCAACGAAATTCACTTTCGACTAACGAAAATCTTATTTCGTCTTGATTCAATTGGCCGTTAAAGGACGTTTTCTTGATTATGTTTGAAGCTCAAGTGGGTATGTACACCCACATAATGTGAAGAAGAGTTCAGCGTGGCTACTTTTTTTTGGCACGTGCTGGCAATTTGTATCCTTTCACTGGTTGAATGAGATCGCGTGCTGTCACTGACAGCTTGTGACGCAGCATACACTCTAACTTTCATATAAAATGTGTGTATGTGTGTGCTAAGAAGCCCGCTAACTACATGCCTGTTAGACGGTGCGTCCTGCTGTTCAGGCGTGAATGCGTGCAGGATTTGGAAGAAGCTCCATCGATATTAGAGAAGCGTTATACTAACTATTGAATAGTTATAGTAGATATAAACAAAGCTCTACATTGGGTTGCTGTTGTGCCGCCGACAAATTGGCTGTTGGCCAAGTAGTTCTTGTCGAGTCACCCAAGTGTCTGCCATTGATGGCTAGTGGGTGTGTTCAGTGTTGGCAAACATCATTTATTAGCACTACTTATACATCTATCTACTCAAACCAAAAGTACCAAATAAAGTAAACGTACATATGTACTCAGTCGAACTTTACACTTGCGTTCTGACACGCTCATTTTTTTTAAGTTTATGTTCAAAATTATATGAATAAGGAAGCATAACCTCACACATTTGTTACTTGCGAACTTTCTTGCAATACTTGTGCCAACCAATTGCTTGTGTGCTTGGAAATTTTTTACTTTTAATAAAAAAAACTCAATTTTTGGCACAGCAAGTACACAAGTGAAAGTTTTTAAATCAATTCTGCAAGCTGTCGTAACAAACTGCATTCACTAAGAAGTGTGGGTGCTACATCTCATTAATAAATGAGGAAAGAAGTTGGAAGAAACATAATAAATAATTAATTTTATTATTTCCCTGAAAATAAAGGGAGAATACTCGAGATTAAAAATCAAGTTTGAATTGAAGTATTTCATTACAATATATATTTAGCGATCTATAGAGTTGACTTTTCTAATCGTCTTCGATTCGCTAGTTTGTTACTCGTTATTATTGAGCTCAGCTCTCTTGTCTAAAAATTTACAGCAACAAAATTAGGTAGATGAAATCAGTAAACAAATGTTTCTATTTCACATTATTTTCCAATATATTTTATTTAAGCCTATTAGGTTGTTCGAGTCGCTACTCTCTAAAGTTAAAAATATCGAAAAGAACTTTTATTGCTCCAAAATTTCACTGTTCCATGTTTAAAAAGTAATAAGGAGCTAAGTTCGGATATAATTAACATTTTATAGTCTCTCATTTATTTAACTTTATTAGGATAACACACAATTCGTCTCTTATATTCGGCGTAAAGTGTACTAGAATAACGAAAATCCTGAATTTTGCTAAGATATCTCACATGTTAACCGATATACACGAAATAAACCCACCGGATCTTTGAAACGCCTAATATTGGGTACATGGTAGCTAGGGGAAGTTATGTCCCGATTTCACGCATTTTAGCCACAGAGGTAAATTATTGAAATAAAAATATTTTCTCTGAATTTCTATAAAATATCTGAGAGACTCTCCGATATTTTTGGTAAAAATTATCTAAAATTATTAAATATGGAATACCAAATTGTGTTATATGTGAAGTAGGCGGGATCGTTAAACGATTCCGCCCATTTCCCATCCGTAACATCAGAGTGTCAAGAAAGTATTATGTACTCATTTTGATTTCCTCGAGAGTTTTTATGGTATTTGACAAAGCTGAGGTCCTACAAACTGTACCTACCAAATATATATAGTAGTGAAATAAATTTGAACCTACGTTCCATCCAATGATGGTCTGTGATAATAGGATGTTTTAGGAGGAAACGAAGCCGAAGATAGTAAATATTGAAACGTCAAAAATTAGTGGCAAGGAGAAGTGTTTTTATACTCTCGCAACACATAACGGTTGTTTGTAACACCTAAAACTAAAAGAGTTAGATATGAAGTCATATATACCAAGGTGAGTAAAAATTAAGATATCTTGACGAAACTTGGCACAAATATTCCTTGGGACCGTGAGAGGTTTGCTTTTGAAAATTCACCTACAAATAGGTTTTTTGTATATATTTCGCAAACCACTAAAGCTATATAAACCAAATAGTGGAAATCGGATAATAAGCACGCCCGCCTCCCATACAAAGGTTATGTTGAAAATTACTAAAAGTGCGTTAACTCACTAACGGATAACATCAGAAGCCCTAAATTTTGCAGAAGAAATGGCAGAAGGAAGCTGCACTCAGATTTTTTTACAAAATCGAAAGTGTGCGTGGCGTCGCCTACTTATGGATAAGTTCATGGTCAAAACTTAGATATGGTCAAAAACCATATCTCAGGAACTACTCGACTGATTTCAAATAAAATATATAGCATTTTCTTGACACCCTGATGACACGTTAGGAAACTGGTTGTGAAATCGGTTCACAACCACAACTACTTTCCATATAACTCAATTTTGAATTCCATCTCATTCCTTCACTTTATAATGTATACACAACGAACCAATGAAGATCGTGTAATAAAATCGGTTCATAACTTCCCCTAGCTCGTACATACCTAATTATAGGTTTTTCAAAAATACGATACGGAATTACCTCAGCCCTCATATACTATATAACCAATCAAGAACTTTTTTCAATGACTTAAAGTCTACTCAAATTTGATTCCAAAATGGTCAAGGATCTCTGATTCATATCAGTCACGAACTTGTTGGTGAAATTTAGAGAACTGAACTTGTATATTAAGAATTCGAGAAATAATTTTTGTCGAGTTAAAGTAATATTAAATAGCATAGTATAAATATGATAAATAAATTATATGATACTGGGTTTTATCGAAATATAGGCGCGCTGATAATATAAGCAGTTAAAAGAAGAAACTCAGCAAATAAAGCAAATTTTTCGCTTGCTAGAAGCTTCCATTCGGTGAGCTATTTTCTATAAATAGTTAATAATTAAAATGACAACCTTTTATACAACAACCTGTAAAATATTCCTAACACGCAAACCGCAACTGCGCCCATATTAACTAGAATTTGTCCGAACACAACTCAATTACTTATAAGCCGTAGTTTGTCTTCCAACACTTTTTGTTGTGTTGTTTCTTCAAACTAAATTAAAAACTCTAGTCAACAAGAATTAGAAACAATTCATAAGAAACGTTTAAATACTAGCGTTCATAATTCTAATTCTAATTATTGTATTTCCTACTTAATATTTGTCAACCCTAACATTCGATGAACCCAATCGTTCAATGCACGATGGCTGTCGAACTCTCTGATGAAATCGAAATCGAAGTGGAATTGAATGAATGCAATTAATTATTAATTACATCAATGTTATCAAAACAAACATAATGCTGGCGATTGTTGTTGTTATTGTTGTTGCTACTGCTTTGCGTGACCGGTTATCGGAACGGCGATAATTTTATGCTCTGCACATAACGCAAATATTTAAAATTTCAATTCAAATGCGATACAAATGAACAAATATGATTGAGTTCGCAATGCGCCAGTTGATTATTAATACATTTGTGGTGCGGTATACAATTTTTTTTTCGGTTAGGGTGGTCCTTATATGGTTGGAATTAATTTTTTATATTTTTTCTTTTAAATAACGGTACTAGGTGTGTGATGTAATTTAAAGAGAGTAAGAGTGAGAGAAAAATTATTAACTCGGAAATAAAAAATATAATATTCAAAAAATGAAATGAAAATTAAAAAATATTTTTTTTTAATATTAAATAATAAAAAAAATATTTTTTTTAATATTAAAAAATATTCTTTTTGTTTAATATATTTTTTTAATATTAAGTATTTAAAAAATATTTTTTTTAATATTAAAATATATTATTTTTTAATTTTATAAAAAATATTAAAATATTTTTTGTATCACACATTAGCAAAATCTCAAAATAAAAAATTAATTTTAATATTAAAAAAAATTTTCCAAAAAAAAAATATTAAAATTTAGAACACCCCTACTAATAGTAAATGAGCTACTTTGCATGCGAATAAAATCTTACAAATCATATATACCCACATACATACATACATAAATATATTTATATATGTATCTATGTATTCAAAATCGTTTCTAATAAATATGAATTGCTTATGCATTTTTAAAGGTCATATGCACTTGTGGGCCCATGCGAAATTGTTAGGCGGACTGTGTGGGGCTGAGTTAGGGAGTGTGAGTGTCAGCTTGTGTTATCAGACGTGATGTGCGTGGCAAAGTGGCGCAAAGCAATTATTTTTAACATTACTGCTGTGGTGCCATACTAACTCATGCAGATAGATACTAACATATGTTTACATAACATCGCTTGAGAGTATGAAATTCACTGCGGAAATTTTAAAGAATGAAATTGCAGAGCAGATATGCATATTAAGCAATTTCATTATTTGCGTTTGTGAATTTAGAGGTGCTCTAATATAAACATTAATGAATTAAGTATTCGATATCAATATGTTTATTAATTTTTTTTCATGTAGTTATGATAAAGTTAAATGAGAAATTCGCTCTGAGTTATGATTTTAATCATGGGTCTGTAATTATTTCACAGAAATAACTCCACTCATCGAATTTCCATTATCAAGTCGTAAGTCGTCGACCTTTGACCAACCCGCCACATGATAACAATTATCAAATTATATCGTATATGATTCATCATCCGAGCAACTATGCACCAATAAACCCATAACGAAAGCAAACCAAATCAAACGCTTCCAATTCATGGAAATATGACATACACTCACGTGCCTTGCACATTCCCAATCGATTTGCTTAACCACCAGCAATGCTAATCACACCAATAACAACAATGTTGATAAGTATATAAGCATTTAAGTATGAAAAGCGTCAATTAGCCAATCACTAATTTAACCAAAATTGTTTGGCAAACTCGTGTCTGCAGTTTGGATGTGAGAATTAATTGTGTATTTACTCGAAAATACTAGTGAGTATATACATATAATTGTTCATATTAACTAGTAAATTCAATTTCGTATACGAGGTTACTGATATGACATCACATTGTTATTGATAAACTAAAAATTATATAGCAGTACTCAGAAACCTTTATAGCCTATATTTTATTAAAAAATAGAGTATTGATACCAAAACCCTTCATAAAGTTCTCTACACACATTTCATTAGTAACCAAATTTTTCAATTCGTTTCCTACTTTGCCTCACCCTGTATATGTGGTACTAACATAAGTTTGTTAAACATTTTTCCAATCAATTCAGTAGCCACGAGGAGCAAATAAAATGCCCATGCCGAAAATGATAACAAAGTATAGTAAAGTAAACATTGAAATCGCTTTGCGGTGTGAATTCAATTGAAATACAAATTGAGCATGAAATCAAAATGTTCAATAGCGTACTTAAAACACACATAATGGATTAATAAACTGGAACTACCAAAGGCATCTCATCTCATCTCTTCGCTTCTGTCAAGTGAATTGAGCTTTCCTACCTTTTCTCTAACATCTATAACCCAGAGAATCCAAAATGTCATGTGGTTCCCTAATACTTTCGTCACTTCTTTATGTTCTGAAGACCAAGATTAAAACCTCATAAATTCGTCTCCAAATTGACTAACCGTGAACAAAAATTGTGGAATTGTCTTATGTTTAGATGAAATGGTTAATTCATATGTCACAATATAAACCTCATTATCTTGGTATCAGGTACCAAGCCAGCACGTTACCTTTAAATAAAAGGTGGATGTTATGGAAACACTTCTGAAAAGCTTTGAACTAAAAGTTTTATTAATATTATTGAGAGAATAGTAATGTGCTCTAAATTTTTGCAAAAGATGTCTTTAGTTCTTAACCTTAGTTGGAATAGGTCACGACATATGGCGGGAAGGCTGGGTCTCAAAAACTTTGGGTCAACGGCCTGTGTCTAAAGAAAATGTATACATACCCGCAATGGTTTCACTAATGAAGTTTGATTTGGAAGTCATCAAAAAGCAGGTCCTAAGGAAGGAAGTTAGATACTAGATAGCGCATAAGCCTTTTCACACAAAGGAAGTATTGTAAAGGGTGATTTTTTAAGAGCTTGATAACTTTAAAAAAAAAACGCATAAAATTTGCAAAATCTCATCGGTTCTTTATTTGAAACGTTAGATTGGTTCATGACATTTACTTTTTGAAGATAATTTCATTTAAATGTTGACCGCGGCTGCGTCTTAGGTGGTCCATTCGGAAAGTCCAATTTTGGGCAACTTTTTCGAGCATTTCGGCCGGAATAGCCCGAATTTCTTCGGAAATGTTGTCTTCCAAAGCTGGAATTGTTGCTGGCTTATTTCTGTAGACTTTAGACTTGACGTAGCCCCACAAAAAATAGTCTAAAGGCGTTAAATCGCATGATCTTGGTGGCCAACTTACGGGTCCATTTCTTGAGATGAATTGTTCTCCGAAGTTTTCCCTCAAAATGGCCATAGAATCGCGAGCTGTGTGGCATGTAGCGCCATCTTGTTGAAACCACATGTCAACCAAGTTCAGTTCTTCCATTTTTGGCAACAAAAAGTTTGTTAGCATCGAACGATAGCGATCGCCATTCACCGTAACGTTGCGTCCAACAGCATCTTTGAAAAAATACGGTCCAATGATTCCACCAGCGTACAAACCACACCAAACAGTGCATTTTTCGGGATGCATGGGCAGTTCTTGAACGGCTTCTGGTTGCTCTTCACCCCAAATGCGGCAATTTTGCTTATTTACGTAGCCATTCAACCAGAAATGAGCCTCATCGCTGAACAAAATTTGTCGATAAAAAAGCGGATTTTCTGCCAACTTTTCTAGGGCCCATTCACTGAAAATTCGACGTTGTGGCAGATCGTTCGGCTTCAGTTCTTGCACGAGCTGTATTTTATACGGTTTTACACCAAGATCTTTGCGTAAAATCTTCCATGTGGTCGAATAACACAAACCCAATTGCTGCGAACGGCGACGAATCGACATTTCACGGTCTTCAGCCACACTCTCAGAAACAGACGCAATATTCTCTTCTGTACGCACTGTACGCATTCGTGTGGTTGGTTTAATGTCCAATAAAGTAAACTGAGTGCGAAACTTGGTCACAATCGCATTAATTGTTTGCTCACTTGGTCGATTATGTAGACCATAAATCGGACGTAAAGCGCGAAACACATTTCGAACCGAACACTGATTTTGGTAATAAAATTCAATGATTTGCAAGCGTTGCTCGTTAGTAAGCATACTGAGCATCTTTCTCTTTGACACCATGTCTGAAATCCCACGTGATCTGTCAAATACTAATGCATGAAAATCCTAACCTCAAAAAAATCACCCGTTATTACTCTCTTCCTAGCGAACATCTCTCTCCAATTCATTTCAAATAATTTACATTTACTTTTATTTTAGTTTCACTTAAATCTATCTTCTCTTTATACAATTTCTCGTAAATTGATATCGACCGTATGAAAATTAGATTTTCATTTTGTTCATTCTTACAAAAGCAGAATGAGAAAAGTCCGCTCAAGTGACAAAGCGTCTTAAAAAGGAAAGAAAAAGAAATGATAAAATTAGGTAAATGAAAAAATTCATGGAAATGCAAATTGGGCGTGAGAAAAAGAATGTTTGAAATTATTTACTTGTTTTTAAAAGAAAAAAACAAAGTAAGTGAGATCTTTCTCTTAAAATAATTTGCATTAAAGTAAATATTGGTGTGAGTTGTTTATGTTGATAAAGATAAAAAATACATATTTTTTCGAAGTTTCCTTGATACCTGCTAAAGATATGGTTTGTTTTCGTAATTTAAAAATAATTGAATGCTTAAGTGATAAAAATATGCGGATTATCACTTATTCCGCTTCGGTCTTTCTGCTGAAAGTCTGTGAAGTAAATTTAATTAGTAAAAATGAAATAGTTGATGCGTTTTTAAGATGATGGTTGTTTTAAAAGGAATTCTGTCGAGTTGACAGTCCTTGACCGTTTAAAAAATCCGGGTCTCAAGTGGTTACGTAGACCAGACTGACGTGAAAACGGTCTTAGTATGGTTAAGTATGGAAGTATATGTCCCGATGGGCATCTAAAATATAAAAAATTAACTTATAGAAGAAACGGTTTACTATCTTGAGGCAATTTCTATTCGAAGTATTCATTTGGCTAGATCGAGGAAATTATTGGCGAGAAAAACAAGGTTATTTAATTTTTGACAGAAGTTATTGCTTTTTGGGTACTGAACTTTTATTCGAAGTTCCAAAATTTTTGAAATCTTCCTGATCTTTTCTTTTTTACAAAAATAGTAAGACTTCTCTGAATATCCAATGAATATCTATAGTGCTGAAAAGTATATATGTTCATTTATATAAATATTATATTCCCAAGCAACTATATATAACCCATAAAAGTTGGCCTATACAACTTTAATAAAGTCGCTTAATCGCTTTGTGCAAATCATTTGCACTAACTCTTCTTCCTCAGACAACACGCAGGAACCCACTACCACACCAACGGTCTTCTGCTGTCTTAGTCATACTATTTCACGGAATTTTCTTAACTGTAACCTTTCAGCGGCAAACTTTTACTTTAACCGTGGGACAGCAAACTTTTCGGTCAACTTCTGGCCGGCAATTGAGTTTGGTCGCAGAAAGAAAGTTACCGAATTACAAATTCTTTTTTATTCTTTTTGCTTATTATTTTCGCACTTAATTATTACTCAAAACAAGGTAGGCCTTGAGTTAACTATTGCCTTTGTAATGAATCTACGCACATCGCTCGTGAATAACTGCAAACCGTCACTTAAGTTTAATATTTTCTAGATATGTTTTTGCAAGTATTTATGGCGTCCTTGCTGATGCGACAAAAGTTTTGAGATTAAGTTTAGTATACTTTCAGAAACACACGAGTGTATTCAAACTCAATAGCGATAACTTCGAGTGCCCGCAAGTTGACTGACCTAACTTTCTAGATAATTGCCGCGCAGTAGGCGCTCATAACAATTTATTCGCCGCAGAAAATGAATCACTATATCACCACATATTCGTAATATTTGCTATATTTTTCTGTGTCTTTATAACCATTTAAGTGGGAAATATTTTTGTTCATATTTAACCTTCGTAGATATCACGCAAATTAACTGGGTAATTAAATTCTTCGCGTGCCTGAAAGTATGCTAAAGCAAACAATTGTTTTTTAATTGCGTCTATTTGTTTGTGACCACGCACGCTGTGAGTAATAGAGCCACGCGTAGCCCTGAGGCAATAAAACTTGTTACACGCAAAACGAACAACAATTGATGCCCACTGCACGTATTATAACTGCACTGTGTGTGTTCATAATGACCGGTGTTCAACGCCTGCAAGTATGCAACTGCATGTTAAATAATCGCACTTGTAACTGTACTCGCTGTGGCATTGGCGGTCATTAGCGCAGTAAAACATTTCCGCCATCATCCACCGCATTGACCTTCGCTGTTGGGTGTGAATAGCATCGATTGGTTTCGTTCGAAAGTTCAGTAGTTCATTAAATTGCACGCCACAATTGCCGCACATCAATTCTGCATGCGAGCTGCTGCAGTGAATTTGCACATATGCATGCCTGTCTGTGGTGGCATATGTACTTAGTTAAGTGGGTTTTAACAGTCAATTACTTTTGGTGAAATGCAAGCCATTAAAAAATGTTCAATAATTTACAAAAGTGTGAAATGAAATGAAATAATGGAAAATACATACATACATATAGCGGAAGAAACAATTAATATCTAGGTTAGGTAAAGTAGAGTTAGGCCCAACCCATACCAGATTAGTCAATAACGTCTTTGACGAATAAGACTCAAAAACGTATTTTGCTCTAACCCACACCAAGCGTACATGCGTTTTTATCACGTCTTGGTCGGAGTGGGTTGCCACAAATTAAGCTATGGGCTGTTGTCGTATCAGGCAAGAAAAGATGTCTTGACTAATCCGGTTTGGGTTGAGCCTTAGTTAGAATGATCTTAGCAGTCAACTGTTACTTAAGTCAGGGATTCAGATACATTGAGAATTCAGAATGAAGATGATTTTCTGATCCATGAGTATTTTGTTTATGATTTTTTGTTTAAACCTGCTTAGTTCGATAAAATATATTAGTATGTCTCGGTAAGATTAAGTATATTTAGTATTAGTCTCATCGTGAGGTGCAAATTTCGAGATTTTGACATCGAATCAAAAGAGATGAGACAAATCAGTGAGATATTGAACAACTTCTCTTTAATGTGGTTTATGGTAATCAGTTTATTCTCTTGAGCTAATCTTATCATTCAGCAATGAGTTCCCTCTTCAAACAGAAATTCGACGCACTGGATAATATGTGATGTGGATGTGATAATATTCAATAGTTCATTTGATCCATTGGGTATCTAATATTTCAGTATCCATCAGTATCTGTATATTAGTCAGTATGTTCATGTCTTTTTTGAAAATTTTGATCTAGTTATAAGCTGGCATATATTTTGAATTGTAATTTATTTCTTCAGAGATCTGCCTTCTTATATCTCCGTCAACTCATAAAATAAGGTCTCAATTGCTTCAAAATAGTCCCTCTACTGGCAACCGTGCTTTTGGTAGAGGCTGACAACTTTAAACTTATACTGAATATGTTCGCTTGGCGTCCAGTTCCCAAATTGGATACTCCAACTGTAAATCTCAGCCAAGCATAGGTGGTACAAAGGTTATTCACGTTAACCAGACTTTGCCAATATGATCGTCAGAGACGTAATTGAGCTAGAATGACTCTATACCCCAAAAAAAAAAAACCATGAAAACACCTTTATGTCGCTTTAATCAGAGAGCTTTCTTAGAAATATTAGTTAATCCAGTTTGAACTCTAGATGTTAACTCGTAATATATTATTATAAAAATACTGAAGGATTTTAATAAATGAAAAAAATTTCAATTCGAAGATATTCAGTTCTGGTGCTGCTCACCATATAGCTTCTAGGTTTCTATATTTCGCCATGGAATTTTATCTCTTTATAAATGTTTCACCATAGATGTTTATACTATTATAAATTCAGTTACCTTTTACTATTCAAACACTTTAATTACACTCATCTCTCTTGACCTTGGCAATCGCTGACATCCTTGAAATCGAAATGTAAACCATCGATATGCCTGCATCTGCGATTGTAGCATCTGTCAGGAATGACAACTCAATAATGTTGTTGTGATTTTATAGCATTTTCAACATTCTACTAAGAACGCCTTTACAGTTAATGCTGTGACAGCTGACGTCACAGCAAAGGGAATGCGCATAAACGCAAACACAGTAACAAAGTTTAATGTGGTGCGTTAGCATTGACGCCTATCGTACTTTTATATATATATATATAGAATTACGCACGCAAATAATTGTAAAATCAGAAATAATATGAGTGCATCTAATCGCAGACGCATAAACAAACAAACCCACTCTTTTGAGTTTATGTATTAAAATATTTGTGGGGTTTAAGGTTTCCGAAATGATTACTAATAAAATATTAGGGTCAGTTTAATGTAATCATAATATTTTAATGTCTTAATTTTTAATTATAACGAGCTTTATATAAATATAGAAGACATTTTTAAGGTTTTCATTTCAGTATATGAAAATACAGGGTGCGTTATAATTGAAATAGTAGTACTAATGTATGAAAATATTGAGAAAAATATTGAACCTTGAAAAAATTATATTTTATATTTTTCTAATCAAATCTTATATATTTTTCTCCGCTGAGTATCTGAGTGGCCCCACAAACCAAGTCATAGGCTTCGTTGTACTTCACTGTAAAGCAATTAATGTTCATAATTGTCCTTAATTCAGATTTGCCAACAATATGCAATCAACTCAATAAACCAGTAAACTAATAAAGCTGCATAAATTTCCATAAATTAACACCCTGTATAAGCCTTTATATGAAATCGTTGAATATTCAACTGCTGCCGCCCAAACAAACCGCATATTTCCATTGACTGGTCTGCTATGCTAAATATTTGCTTGAAATTGCCTATTCACCCCACACAAATCAAGATTTCCGTGGCAAACTCAATCGTGCAAAAAACCGCAGTCACAACAACAACCACAACAAATGTGTGCTGGTATGTGCACAAATGAATGGCAACACCCACGCAGATGTTATCCTAACCACAAGTCTACGGTTGCTTGAGTCCATTTGAAGATCACATTTGATTCCTTTAAAATTGGAATCTGTCATTTATGTTCGCTTGTTTTATGCGTCGACGTGTTTTTCATGGACAGAGGCGTTTAATTTAGAACAGCATTCAGGCAGCTACTGTATATACCCCTGTGTATGACTAAGTGTGGCTGATTTGATTTTGCAGTCCTTCAGTACAGTGTTGCCAGTGACCCTTTTGGGTGTTCGTATATATGTTAATACTTATATATTTGAATAAGGTTAAAGCATTAGCCGCCACACATATTACATGTGTCAAAGTGAAGACTAAAGGAATTTTAGGTGCTGCAGGTGGAATTTTATGCGCGAGATCAACTCCCAAATAATGCTTTTATCTCGAGTTAGGATTTTATTGTCTATTGGAGATTTTGGGCATATTTAATGCTCTGCTATTATATCAATTTTATATTCTCAAAATTGTGAAATTTAAATTATAATTATGTATCTTTAATGGAATTAATATCATAATGTAGCTGCAGAAAATCTCATGACCTTCCTGAAGTAACCAAAAGTTGAAGAATATCCCGGTTACTCTAATATTCGATAACTTTGTTTTTGTTTTCTACTTTCTTTGAATAGAAATAAAATGATGTTTACGAATAAAAAGATACGATAAACAAGTAAGGAAGGGAGGGAAGGAAAAAAGCCAGGGGAAGTTATGACCCGATTTCACTCAAATTTGTTACTGATATATGTAATTAGAACAAAACTATTCCCTTTGAATTTCTTCAAAATAGCTGAGAGACATACACACCAATATTTTCGGTAAAAAAAAAAATGATTCGAAGCTGTTAGGTCCTCATGTTCCATATATTGGGGCCTTGAATACTAATCGACCGATTTCGGCGATTTTTAGAAGGGCGATACTACTCTTTAAATGCAGTATTTTTGCAAAGTTTTGTTCCGATATCTTCACTAGTGCTTACTTTATACATATTTTGTAAAGTAAACGATTCAGATCGACTTCAAAGTTCTGTTATATGAGAAGTAGGCGTGGTTGTGAACCGATTTGGACTATTTCCACAACATATCATTGGAATGCAAGGAAAATATTACAAACCGAATTTCATTGAAATTGGTCGAGTAGTTTCGGAGATATGGTTTTTTTTACCCATAAGTGGGCGGAACCACGCCCATTTAAAATTTTGTACACCATTTTGAGTGCAGCTCTTCTGTACCATCTTTATGATGAAATTTAAGGTTTCTGCTGGGTTTCCTTACAAAATTAAAGCATTTTTATTAGCTCTCTTTAGCAATTTTGTTGCGAGAGTATAAAAAACAGGTTCAAGTGCAAGTATAAGTGGAGTACCAAGAGTGCCGTCCAATAACCATTTCATTGTTTATTAATGCATTTTTAACCCCCTCAATTAAAATTTTAATGGAAAATGTCACAACTAGTCGCTGTCATTAAAATATCGAAAGAAACGAAAAAGTTGCTCATACGCCATGTCATACTCAAGTGCCATTTGCTACAATGACAGCTTTAATTATAAATTTAGATGAAATTGTGTGGAAATTTAATGCCAATCAATTGCGTACTAATATTAATACTTAAGCAATTACATAAATATATATATTTTAAGAAATATAATAATATTTTTCCACAAAATATTAAAACATCTAAGAGACAGCATTTTTCTCCTTAAAAGTGTTCATTGTTCTGCATAAAAGAAATTTTGCTATTTTTTATATATTCTTAGTAAACTATTCAGTACCATCTAAAGTGGGACACATTATATTTGTTGCTTTTGTATTGAAAGCACTTATATAAAGTATGCATACATATAGAATTCCATTGTATACCCAGGTGTTTTGAGTGCTACTTTTGTGTTTCTCGAATTCTTTCTTGTTTACATTTATTTTAGTATTTGGTAAGCAGATATCATCATAAAATTTTATACTTCAATAGTTCCGCAGAAACATTGACGGCGTGTGCCATTTTATTAGCTCGAAAAGTAGCAGAATTGTAAACTGAGAGTACAACTACATATGCACATGTATATAATTTTATGCGCATAACATTGGCCTTTGAGAACATTATATACCGCACAAAGTGAATGTGTCTATTTGTAATATACTTGGTACAGTTATGTGTTGGTTATTTGTATTATTAAATACACTTTTGGCGGCCATGAGAGTGATATGAATATATTTTGGTATTACTTTCAGAGAATTTTAGATTGCTATATCATTTTTATAGTATGAAATATGTCGCTGGAATATAATATTGCAAAATATATTTATCAGAACACAGCATAACAAAAAATTTATTTGTCATGACCTGGGGTCTTACCAAGTGTGCCTTATGTTTTGGTATCGCTCAATCCGAATCTAAGGTCCATTTAATCTCATCAGATCAGGGTTTTGACATAACCGGTTTTTTTCAAAATTCAAAATGGCGGCACAAATATTGAGAATTTTTAAAATGTGTCCACCATATTGGTTCGCCATTTTGAATTTTTAAAAAGTAACGTCAAATTCGTAATCTGTGACCCCAAGAACCCCCGAGTGACGAGTTTCAAGCGATTCCGGTGAATTTTTCAAAATAACGCCCGCCATATTGGATCCGCCATTTTGAATTTTGAAAAGCCGAAATCAGATTGATAATCAGATACCCCGAAAACCCCCCGAGTAGCGAGTTTCAAGCGAATCCAATGAAGTATTGAAAAGCTGTCAGCCATATTGGTTTTCTGAAGTTATGTCAAAACCTCAATCTGATGGGGTTAAATGGAGCTCGGATTCAAATTCAAATCAAATATTTTTTTTTGCCTAAAGAACACAATCGAGTCTCTATATATCAAATATTGTCTCACTGTCCGCGCAACAAGTGGCCTGTCGCACTGCATATGCTCCAGCAACTTCTTTATGTACACAAACCTAAAGTAAATAAACATGTATTTGTTGTTGTTATTGTTGTGTGCGGTCATGAAATAAAATTTTATGAGACTCTATGACGCTGTGACTTGCGAATAACAGAAAAAGACATCAAAGCAAGAACACTAAAGCAAAATTAATTTCAAAATTTGTTCATGCGTTGGACGCGGCGTATGAGTAACTTCGAAAGCTTTATGTAAAAATTGCTGGAAATTTTAAGAGGCATTTCACTAGAACAATAAGGCGTAAATATTTATGTATTAGTAAGAAGACGTTGTTGTAAAAATGCCGCTAAATGTTCGAACAACAGCTGTTGGCAAACTCCTTGCATGCGGTCAAAAGCTAAGACTATACTAGATGACCATGAAAATGTTGTTAAAGGTCGAGCGCGTGCAAGTCATATAAATCTCCGATACTAGACTATAGGCTTTACAAAAATGTACGTAACAAGTTAATTAATGTGCTAAAGTATAAGAATATATGAGCGCGCTTAAACAATATGACAAGCAAAAGCTTGTATTACACAAGAGTTGAAGTGAATGAAATGAAGCCAAAATATATATTTCTTGGTAAGTTAAAATTAGGCACGTTTTTGGCAGTTAAACGCAGCTAATTACCCATTAAAATGCAGCTACCATGAATTTGCTTTGAAGCACCATTACATACATACTTATATGTAAGCAGATAAATCGCCGCTTTGCTTAACTCATTTGCACTTCATTTAATTATCGCAAGCGAAGTACATTAATAATAAAATGTATGCGCTAGCATAGAATTTCACTAACTTTCTTTAAGCGCTTTTAGTTAATGCTTACTTGATGATAGCTCCAGCGCGTCAATTTCCCTAACACGCATCGGTGGACTTGTTGCTAGTGGATGTGGCTTGGAAGTTGCGCTAAGCACACTAACTACTTTTAGTTATTTTGCAATTTACGTGAAAAGTGTCTTGCATACAAATGTTGCCGTTGATGGCATACTGCTGTTGTAGCCCATAAGCCGTTAGCTCATTTGTAGCGACTCAGGCAACTTGTGGCTTTATGTTGGGATTTGCCATCAATCTATTGCTGCGTGCGAAAAGGGAGCGAAAATCATTTCAGATTTTTTTTTGATTTACTTTGAGGTAATTTCCTCTCAGCAACGTTGAGTGTTGTTGGTTATGTTACCCAAGCTTTGGTGCGTACACTTATTGCTTTAAATGAAAAGCAAGAAAGGTATCATGATGAGCATACATATTTACTGTCAAAAACTTGACAACTTTTTTTACTTTTCGGAATTTTTTGATTATAAAATTTATTATATTGTCGATTTAACAAAGCTTTCACATAGATTAGAGTAATGGGAGCCATGGAAGTTATCTCTTCTTAACCGACAGAAGGCTGGGCATTCGCAGAGATAATGATCTAGTGTCTCGTCATCTTCCATGCATGTCCTCCATTCTGCCGATTATACTATACCAAGTCTCTACAGATGGCCTCTTAGTGGTAGGTGCCCCATGATAACCCCTGTGATACAGCTTAGTTCCCTTTTGCTTAAAGTAAGAAGTTTTTTGGTCTGTCCAGTGTCAACACTACCCATAGTAGTTTAGTGGTACCATCCGTGTTGCACAGGTTCCATGACTTGAGATGTTCCCCTAGCATCCATTGCTTTAGGCAGCGTTTGAGAGAACTGAAAGATCTGGGGCAGTTCAAGGGAACTGTGTTCCCAGCTGACCCTGAGCAGGCCAACTCAGCTACCTTTTTGTTTTCTTCTATACCTATATGACCGTGGACCCAGATAATTTTAACTGAGTTTTCTCCCGCTAGTCTATTTATTTGCTTCTTTGCATAATCTGACGCATTGAGACTTCGTGTTGGCGCAGCGGATAGTCTTAATTGCGGATTGGCTATCCACAAAAAAGTTGATGGACCTGTTTGTTTGGGCGCAACCCCACCTAGCGCCTTCCCTTAGTCCGACAATCAAATACCGAGTTGTTTTAAGTTTTAGTTTTAAGCTTTCTGTATGTGGTTTTTTACAGAAGAAGCCTGCTCCCGTTTCTGTTTCACCTTTTGATCAGTCTATGATTGTATCGTTGGTCCCCAACAGTCTTGGTTTCCCGGTCACAGGACCAATCCAAACCGATTTCAGTGACAAGATTTAGTATGATCCCATGTCCCCATTGGTGCAATGTTTGGGTCTGATCTATCACTGGGGTACTAACTATCCGTTGAGTTGATTGATTGCAATTTTTAATTAAAAAAGATTTATGACTTCAAGACGCAATAATAAATCATCTCGACTCTTTACTCAACCTAGACCTTAATTTTCTCAGTCCACTTACTCTACCAAAATTTAAACACTCCCTCACTTGGGAATGAAAATTCAACTCTCTTTAAAATATACTATATACATTAAACCACGCCCACTTCCTCAAATTTTCTGAACCACAAACGTATTTTTCTACTGTAAATGTCTGTACCAAATTATAGTTTTGTGGCATAATTTGGGACATTAAATTTTTGAAATAAACAGCATTTGTTGGCTTGGCACAGATCTGATGTTGCCTATATGTAATAGCAATCTTCTCAGAGTGCCAAGCAACACATCTCCCAAGCTTCAGTTAGACAACTAGTGAGACTTTTTTCAAGATAGGCGGACAGGCGTACGGACAGACACAAATATAGCTCGAGATATCAATTCTTCTCACCACCCTAATCATTTTGATATGCATCATTCTCTAACGTCTAATAATAAAATGTGGTAAATGAGCAAATTAAATGAGAATATCTCAAATAAAAAGAGAATTTGCTTCCTCAAAATAATTCAAAGTTTTTCACCACATAACAGATGGCGCACCCTGTATACAAGAATCTTACTCATCAGACTCCACTAAACCACAGATGCTCACCAAAAAACGTTCACGTGTTCACTAAAAACAAAAAAAAAGTAAACCAAACCCCAAACAAATAAACCAAATTGACACTACTCAAATTCATATAAATAAAGAAATCGAATAAAGAAATAGCGAAATAGCTTTATAAGCAGCATGTGGTAAATTACCAATGACTTCGCTTAATGCCGCAAATCTGTCAAAAATTACTGTGAAATCTCAATGCACAGTCGGAGGTGACAGCACACCCGACCGTACGTCTGCAAAGCACATTGTTTGTTGTTGACTTTTTGACAAATTGTCAAACACAATTTGATTGATTTCAAAATGTGAGTCTAAGCACAAAGTCCAATGGTTGAAAAAGAATTCGCTACGCAGCGTGGAAAAATGTGTGGAATGAAAAAGTAATTTGTTATTAAATGGGTTTCGAAACGGACCGTTGAACAGAACGGGATTATGAAATGAGCAGGCTGAGAATTTCGTGGTAGTGGTGAAAAATGCATGAAAATCTAAGAAAAGTGTGACGGATTGTACTCTTACTACTAGCGAGTAAGGTAGTGTAGAGCGAGTAATGGTATTCAAAAGTCAAGGCAAAGTAATAAATAATGGCTATGAGAAAATAAAGAAAATATTTAAGACAGTATGCATACTTTCTTGCTGCTCGAAAATTTGCTGAAATATTTCCCGCATCTTACTCAAACTACACATTAATAAAGTGCTGAGTGATTTTCAAATCAATCTTCTGAAACAATATTGATTTTTCACTTGAATATTTGCATCTATGATAAATATGCCTACAATTAATTAAAACAACTTTCCATCTAGATGAATATTTTTCGTGTAATTATTTATGGCGTAAATTAATTAGTTTATCAAAGCCATAGGCAGCAGTGAGATTTCTTAGAATTCAGTAAACACCAGCTGATGGTTGTAGGCAAATAAAAAGGCCTCCAAAGATTTGGCTTCATTTGCTGAAATCTCATGGCGAGCTATTAAGCATACAGACAAATCGCTTAGCTGCTAATAGTGTCAATTAAGCAGCAAAACATGAATGATTAGTATAATATTTATGCTTTCATGAAAATGTGCTAATGATGCGGCTTTTTATTAGAATTATTAAAATTTCGATGCTTTGGTATATGAGGTGTTAATGCTTAAATAAATACTATGTCGGTGGTAACTAGTGCATGGTGGTACTGGAACGCAATGAACATCATTTTACTAACCTTAGTAAAACATACAGAAAATCAAATGCTTAAAAATATGTATGTGCAGACAGAGGAAGAAATATTTAGAAAAATAAAAAAAAATAAGTTAAAATATAAGTAAAATGTATATATTACATAGTATATTTTGGGATTTGATATTCGTTCAATAGGTACTAATCTAATTGAGACGATAATCCAATATCTATTCTATCAAGCATTACTCACTTTTTATATTACGTTCATAATATAAAGATGTGATTCAACGGGAAAAAGAGCCAGAATTGAAGCTTTAATTATTATAAAAGTATCGAATCGAATTGGACAGAGAAGAATTATAAGTAAATTTTGCTCGTCAATCTTTAAGCGGTCTACTTTCGGAGAACCCAACGAACGAGGTGTGTTTAAAAAATAACGGGAATTTTCGTTTTTTGTTTCGTTCGTTCCGTTTTCTTCAAAATAATTTTTTATACTACTAGAATTTCTAAAGTGACATCGCCCGTCCAAAATCGCTAAAATCGGACTATAAGTTTTCAAAGCCCCAGACACCGAACATGAAGACCTGAATGCTTGAGACCATTTTTTTACCGAAAATATCTGTAAGTCTCTCCAATATCCTAATGAAATTCGGAGGATATGTTTTCCAAAGTGTACTTTAAACCCAAAAAATCGACCTTTTGAAAATCCTCGATTTGCCTAGGCTTTTAGTGCCTGTTGTGATTAGATTAATCTGACTTCTTAAAGATTGTTTAATGTTTCAATGCTCAGTTAGTAAAGAAATATAGTTTTATGAACGACTTAAAATAGATTCTACAATATTTCTATGCCTTAAAAATAATAAAAATAGATTCCTCTGCGCGACGTTGATGAAAATATTTCTCATCTAAATCTTAATTGTTTATACTCTCCGTCTGCGTTCTGTTTAATTGGCGACATATATTTGTTTGTATTTTTAATTTGGCATTTTCCGTTTGCGTGCCAGTGAAAGATATGTGTAAATTGATTTCAATAACACATGAACACGCATTTAGCCACTTCGTTAGACACTACAATGTCTGGACGTGCCCATGCTGACGAAACGCACCGACACAAAATACAAAAATATATGTGTTTACTGAGTAACACTCCGGACTCGTCAGCTGATCGGCCGGCTATTTTGCGTTAGCAAACAATTTAATTTACATTCGTTTTTATGTATTTATTTTGGGTAGCAGCTTTTAAAATTTTTACACTCAGCTGTGTGTCTTAAATTAATTATCACCTCCTTAAAAAATGATTATTCATCATTCAACAAAGCAACACTTTAATTGCCACAGAATATGCACTCATGCATGCCACCAAATGTAGCGTGGGACAAATTCCGAGGGGCGCGCTGACATTTTTGCTGCTCGAGAAAGTGCATTAAGGCGTAAACGGAGCGATAAGCGAGCGCTAATTTATGGTTGAGGCGTGGTAAATCATGATTGGTGTGCTATTTGGTTGCATGTGGCGCAAATGCGTGTGTGAAATGCATTGCCTGGCGATGAGTGTTGGATTTAATTTATGACAGTGAGTTTTAATTTTTGAATTGTTTTTGGAATTTTTTGAATGTCAAGTTCAGTTTGCAGATGTTTACATATGTATTTGCACGTATACATTGGCCTCCTATAAACATTAGTTTATATAATAAATATTTATATTAAAATAAAGGTCAAGTTGAAATGAAATATGTTAGAATTTTCATGTAAATCTCAATTTGCATTTAACACGCATGCTTTTGTGCCAGAAATAGTTTCATAAGTGTGATTTTTAATAGCGCGTATATATGTAGGTATCATGAAAATGAAACTATTGAAAAAATACTAGCTAAGAACTGGTTTGAGTAAAACTGGTCCCGAAAAGTCTAGATTAGTACCAGATCTGGAACTACATTTTCTTTAATTTTCCTATTTAATTTGACTTCAACGATTTGGTAAGCAATATTAAAAGAAAAAAATTCAAAATAACTTTTTTATTTTCATTTTCATATTTCTTACTTTGGATCTCACCTAGCTCTATATAAATTAACTGTACAACATTCGGCTGGGTTTTGGATCAAACAATTTGTTTTTAAGGGATTGAGTCATAAGTAAAAAAGTACGTTTTTCGATTTTCAAAGTTAGCCTACAATATCGAAATTTTTGCCTTCAAAGTTCGCTTTTTGAAAAGTATTATTAATAACTACAGGATATAGCTACAAAAATTCAAATATTCTTATTTCAATAGTGTATGACATTTTTCGATCAAACTTATATGACAGCTGCTATAATGAATCGAATACCCAGAAAAAAAGTCGATTTTGCCGCATAGTATTATATGCATACAATACAGGATAAATTGCGATGAAAACTTTTCACTTATAATTCCGTCGAACTTTGTCGGGTAAAAAATATCAGTTTCACGTATGAAAAATTATAGCCAACTTACTATTTGAACTTGCGGATCGAACTAGTTGCAAAATTACTTATAACTAGTGCAACTGACTGCCGGGTATATTCAAACGTAACGTGTCGCACCTCAACTATTTTTAATGAAATAACAAAAGGTCACATTTTCCTTTTTGGTTAAACATTTTCCTTTGGTAGGTTCTGTGAAGTCTAAATATGTTCTTATATGTATAGTGTAAGCCTAAATTTGATACAGGTTAACACTACTTCCAATATTTTGATCGCAATCTCACGCACAAAGTATGCAATGTCCTTCATATCCACACTTTTCAATGAACTTGAAGGCGTCTAGACCTCGACTAGCAAAAGGTGGGTTTACTAAATGGGATGTTTTTAGAAATTTTAATCTGCATAATACTTCAGCTAATATTAATTTGAAACTCTTCTATGCACAACATATTGGCTGAAAAGTTCGTATTGATTCTCTTAGAGGGTGCTTAAATTCTTAGAGGTACTTGAATCAAAATGCTTAGTGGTTTGGCCTAACCTCAAAGACACGTATATAAATTTCTCAGCTGTCGGACAATTGATAATAATTGTTCTGAACACAAAGATCAACTGTCCGCTAAGCGGCTACTTGCAATATACCAATAAATGACATTTATAAATCTCATTTTCTTTTTCTACTGCCAAACTTTATGCTCAAATATATTAGTGTTTGTACCTTCAAGTACTAATTTGACATGGCATTGGAAAATTTCGCTATTGAACTAATCGCATTTCTCTATGCACGTGCCAAACGCAGAGCATATTTCATCTATCTGCCTCACTATACGCACAAATCGATAAAGAATTGGAACTATGCGAGTTGGAACTTCTAAATGTAATACAGATAATGATGAAATGCAGAAAAACAATTTTTTGTACACAAAATACTTAAATTAAAATAAAACATTACTTATTTATATTATATTGACTCTCATATTTGACCGATTATGGATTAACTATTCCGCTTAACAACAGTAATCGTTACTACATTGGTAATTAGAAGCAACTATTGTGAAATGTTTATAGTGGCAATAAAATACATATGAATATGGGTAAGGACGTTGCTCTATCGGTTATGTTATGGGTCAAATGCCTTTGTTGAAATGAAAAATATTGTAATATATAAAAAATATAGTAATATTTGCCAGAATTATAGTATATTAGATAAAGCTTGAACAGTTCTATAAAAAATCTCAAAATAAAAGTATCGCACAATGACGTCTTATATAATTTGACCTTGATTGTTAAAAAAACATATTTTCAGAAGATTTTTTAATCACATATCGCTTATCATAACGATTTAGGTGGCTGAGAATTGATAAGCGAAAATTTTGCTCGAAGAAACTCGACAATTTTTCCATAAAATATTAGATCTTCACTCCCAAAACATTACCCGAAGTCTGAGTCGATTTATAAGAGATATCAACTGCTCTCCCGATAATATTACCACGATGTTCTATGAGAATAATGTGACTCTTATGAATTTACGATGATCTCAATCAGAGAGAGTGATAGTTTTATGATACTTATTGGATATGTTCTCGTCTAAGTAGATCTAAAATATTTTTCTTTTGTTAAAAATGTTGAGATAACCGAAAATAACAATCATAATGGCTATCTTCGAGAGTGGCTGAAGAGTACGCTCTCACTCAATGGACACAGCTGTATTCTATTTACGAATTTGAACCTTAAATAAACGTTTTAAAGGAATACAAAAGTATTTTCAGAGATATTTATAGAATAAAAAATCGGTTCCAGTTCTCTTAATTAAGAATTTTAATAATATTTTGGACCCTGTATTGCCTCTAAAATATTTTTAATTACCTTCGAGAGCCTCACTAAGATCTTGTGGTCCATTTTTATAAGGTATGAGCTGATTAAAGTACAAATATATTGAAAATTTGTTGTTCTATTAGTCAGTTAGGTACTTTACATTTCTCTCTTCTGATTGTACTTAATTTTTATCATGCTAATTTGTCATATTATCCAAGTAGATCAGCACTGGATAATGTGTAAATCATGTGCAAAAGATGTCAACTCATTCGATCAAAGTTCAATTAATTACTCATAACATACACAAACAATATTTCCGGCGCGCATTACAAAGATAATGACTGGTAAATAAATAAATACACACATACAAACAAACATAGCTACATACATACATATATTCCATATATTACACCCACAAATGCTTGAGAACGACAACTAGCATGAACAGCTGCCTCATAAGCTGTATTAGCTTATGCTATGCTATGCCGCCTAACCGGCTGCCTTGCTAAGTGACTTTTTATGGTGTTTACGAAGACAGAAATAAAATTGCATAAAATATAATAGTGCAGATAAAAATAAATGTATGCCAATTTCTGTGTGACATTTTTTTGCAAATATTATTTAGAATATTTATGGCACGCATTTCGCTTTGTGCCGCCTGAAACAGGTGAAAATGGAATACGAATGCGAATGCGAATGCGAATGCTTTGGAAAGTGGTAGCAGCTACAAAGGTATTTTTATAATATTATCGAGCTACTGCATAATGGAATGTTTTCTGTTATTTTGTGTTTGATATTTGTTGCTTTGTTGCCGTGACAAACATTCAATATAAGTAATCATAAATCGCATGCCATATTCTAATAAATTATATTGTAGCTACTGCGTCAGCAGGAATGATATAAAAAATATATTTAGTGCAAGAAAGGAATTAGTTGAGGGGAGTTCTTATATTGAAGGGCTGAACTTTTAAATAATATAATTCTGGATTAAAGATTTTTTGACTTTTTGGGAACAAAAATAAGAAAATAATGTGAAATGATGTCTACATCTACCACTCGAGACTGCTCGACTCGCACATCCCTCATCTTCAAAAACTTCATAGAACAGTGATTTTGGTTTTAATGAGTTTGGTTGAAAAAAGCACTCTAGCATATTAAAGAGATCCGTTCAACCCAACTTATACATTTAAAACCCTTTATTGAGTACAGTAAAGAAGGAAGACCAACATACGAGGGCTGCTATATATATTTCTGGCCTAGACAACACTAAGTGTTGCCAGGTGCAATCTGACATTTCCATTGGAAAGTTTGACATTTTTTAGCATAACATCACTCAGAACGTTTTGTCATTTAATCGTGAATTGTTTCATTTACAGGGAATTAAAAAATTCATCTCGGCCAAAAAATGGAATTAACTCGTGAACATTCTCGTGCGATCATTTTTCACAACTTTTGACGTGGATTATCGCGACGAGAGTGCATCGATGAACTAAAATCTTTGTATGGCTATGAAGCACCATCATATAGCACTGTGAAAAACTGGTACAACGAATTCAATCGTGGCCGACGCTTGCTCAAAGAAGAATTCCGTGAAGGTCGTCCAAAAACAGCTGTTGTGCCAGAAAACATCGATGCCGTACGTGAACTGATAATGCAAGACCGTCATGTAACTTTCCTTCAGATAGAGGCATGCCTATGCATTTCTCCCACCAGCATACATTCGATATTGCATGAACACCTGGCCGTAAAAAAGGTTTGTTCTCGTAGAATTCCGCACAATTTGACAATCGCTCAAAAAAAGTGCTTCGAGGATTGGTTTGAGCGCATGCAAAAGTGTATAAATCTTGATGGAGAATATTTTGAAAAACAATAAAACCATTTTCGTTGATAAATATTCCTATTTTCATTATTGGGCCAGAAATATATATAGCAGCCCTCGTATAAGATCAGTTCAGTATACCGAGAAGGTTTCGAAAACAAGAGTAATTCTTGACGACTTCAACTGTTATACAGATATATGAAGAAAACATTTCTACAATCTAAAAACTTGTGACTGCATTGAAACACACGGAGAAGATGATGAAAACGGTATCCTAATCGAAGATGGGATTAAAATTCCATCGCGGAAGCGGGCAGAATGTGAGTGAAATAGCAGAAATATGAAATCTATTTCCTTCAAGATCTTGCTTGGACTGTTTAGTAACAGTCTCTCTCGTCGAATAAAAAATATCCTTTAAGTTTCTTTTTAAAAAAGTTACTATAGTTTTGGGAAATAGAAATACATATCAAGATGGGAGGAATCTCGTTAGGGTTTATAGTTCAAATAGAAATAATTAAAATATAGTAAATATAGTAATAAAATAGTTCGACTTTTTTATGAGAGTCCTCTGTGTTTTCAGCTACCGAAAAATATACATTTCGTCACCCCATATTCAAAGTTGATTATGAATCGTATATACATAAGCCACCGTATTACCATAATTATTCATTAAATCATCGATCTAAGAATAGTTACTAATATTAAATACAAAACAACAAGACAGCAATGCCTCATAACATTTTACATAACATTGTAATTACATTTCGGCGCTGCCAGAAACATGTGATGTTTATAAAGTAAATATCACAGTAAAACGTGCAAATCGAAATAATTAATAATTCAGCACCGGTCCGAAAGAGAAGAGAAAAAAATAAAACAAAAAGGACAACAACAATGGTAGCGTGAAATGATAAAATATAACAGAGTTCTTTCAGACATGTGAAATACAGGGTGCGTCATCTTTGAAGTCGGTAGATAGCCATTGAATGTCATTTCATAAGTGATATATTTTTAGTTAAGCTGACAGCACAACAAATTAATTCTAGACGTTCCGGAAATTTGTCTTGATCAACAATGATATTTCATGGATCACGAATCAAATCTCTGTTCCACGAATAAAATAATTTTGATTCGGAACACCAACAGACACCATGAAATTTGTTAACAATTCGCCGCAATATTTTGCTGGAAAGCGATTCGTGATTAGAGCTGTACTGAATTGTGGTTGAGTAAAGCAACACAAAAATTGCCACACCCTGTAGGATTAACGAATTGCTACTTGTATAATAAATGAAGATATGTCCTGATAAGCAACTGTTGAAAGAGTAAACCGAAAAGTATTCACGGTTCACTGGTACGCGACACCACCGATGCAGGTGATACCAGTTTGTCAGTTGCGTGAGAGAATTGGCCTATCACTTGTGTTATTAGTTATTATTTTGGTAACGAAAACAATTACCCACTCGCATTACGTGACATTACATTACGATTTTCGTTTGACATCAGCGATAAAGTACTTGTATTTAAGTATATATATACAAATATTCTTATAAAGACTGATTGTTGTGGTGAAATGCGTATTTACTTAGTATGATTTTTATTTTTTTGGTGTAATAAAAGTCGAAATTGATGAATGAATGCCAATTTGAAGCGTACTTGGAGTACATTGACTAGGCTACTTACAACTCTATTCATATTTACAAATGTAATTATATTCTCATGTTTATGTATTGTATTTACATATACATATATTTGTATATATGTTATAGGTGGGAGCTTTGTGATTTGAGCCGTTTAATGACTTCGCCATTGCGTAGCGTAGATTTGTTTGATACTGAATGGGAAGCCGTTTTACCTTAATTTTAAGTCGCCATTAATTGGTTACTTAGCATTACTAGGCTTTGCGGTAATTAAGTGTTTATATATGTGCGGGTGTAATGATAAATATTTACTATTTAACGTATATTAGTTACTACGACGCAGTTTATTACTCCGATAGCAAAAAATAATTAATAAAACATTATAATATTTTAGTAGGTAGCTGAATTTTGAAAGTAAGTTGGGTTAGGTTAGTTTCTATGGCTGATCCCCAAAGGAATGTAACACACTTGGACCACATATATGAGACACTCCTTTGTGAAATTCGTATAACCTTTTTAGTTGGATATAAAGTAATTCTTTCAACTCCAATAAGCGCTATTTCGACCGAGCTAAGTATCGTTTCTAAAATCTTTAAGTATCGGACATCTCAATATTCGTTCGATCAAAGGTTGTTCTTGTAGATAATGGATGATAAGAGACTAGAACTGAACTTTGCTTCCGCCGTCTTTTTTTTTTTTGTAAATTTAAGTTTTTATTTTATAAAAACGGTTACAAATGTCGATGAGCCTCAGCTGCACTTTTCTTGGAAAAGGAAAAGCAAAATTTTCAGCAAATGTCGAGAATTCGGCTCAAAAAGTGACATTTTCAGATTAGAATAAGTTTGGGATGCAAACAGATATATGCAAATATTTTGTTGGGTTAATGTTGCCACAAATGTCCAAGATCGATATAAAAAAAATCGATTTAATCGACCATTGCTTGACCCTAGAGACATCAATTGGAAAACGGCGAAAGCAAAGTTGTAGACCTAATAGAAAGGGTATCTTATTTGTCAGTAGCCAATATTCAGACACAATTTAAGGTAGTTAACAGATTTCTAATATATGTATAATATTATTCATAAATTAGAACATAAGATCGACTCTATTTTAGAAAAGTTGAAAATAGTAAGGAAGTAATGAACTAGACGCGGTCAGCTTTGAAGAGGAATTATTTTTTATCAGAACAACACCAGACCACAGACATCGGGTACTGACTCACCAGAAGATTCACGAGTTTAGTTAGAAGGTTCTTATACATTCAACTTATAGTCTAGCTAAGGCACCAAATGATTACTACCTATTCCTCTCTTTGACGAATGATTAAGTTGGTGAAAAATTCGCCTCAAGAGAAGTTTGTAAAAATCCCCTGTCCCAGTTTATTGTCAGTATAGACGAGGGTTTCAATGATCATGAAATTACCTTCAAAAGAGTATCGAGTAGTTTGATACAAAAATAATGGATTTCTTTTTACTAGCCCTATTATATAAATAGAACCGAATTTGTATTAAACATTGCTCACTCTTGTCAATCATAGGCATATTCTTTTTCTTGGGTAGATACTTTTGTCCGCTATTTTTGGAACCATATAAACCAAATTGGTATTACACGTGGAACTACTTAATACTCGTATAAATATCTTTAGTTGTCTTCGCCACATATATTTTATGCGCAATCCTTTAAGTAGTTAGACGCAACTAATTCTAGTGGATGCTATTAAAAATGTATGTCACCTAATATACCACTATTTTGTGAAACTCTACTCTAAGCTTGCGAATTTCGTATAAAAATAGAATTCTTCACGGTATACCTTCATTATAATGTACAGTTGCGCGAAAATCACTTGTTTAACAAAGCAATATAAAAGCCATAAAAGTGACCTAAATTTTTATGATCAAAATGTTTTGTATTACAAAGGGATACACAAATTACACATGTATTTCATATGCTTATGTATTCAATGTAATTCCATACTCATATGACGAATATAATGCTATCACTCCGCTCATTGAGACAACTAAATTGGTAAAAGACACAATTCAAATGAGAAAAGTCAATATACCGCGTAGACCAAAGGGAATTAGCTATAAATAGATATATGAATATGAATGAGAAGTATATATACATATGTATAAGCTCTGCTATATTTCAAGCAAATGCACATAAAGCCTGTTGGATTTTTTGGCATTGCCATTGAGGCGACTTAATAAAATACGCTTTGTACAAATATTTGCTCTTTTGATGACGAAACTTTTCCTCGTGCTTGTCCAAAGTCTGTTTGCTTTTAGTTTTTCGCTTTTTTTTCACATTTACTTTCGTGTTTTGTTGGTCGCTGCGGTGGGCTTATGCGCTTGAACGGCTTGTACGTGAAAATCCCACAGGACACCTGTAAGCACAGCCAACGACGCGACCACTACTGTCAACATTAGCCCAAACTGTTACTTGTGCACACGCTGACAGCTGTTCGCGCGCCATACCGTTATTTATTTGCATGTGTGTGTGTGGCTTTGTATATTTACGCTGTTACGCGTTGACATTTACTTCGCGCCACCATGGCGTATGAGTAATGCGAAGTTTTAAATATTGCACTTAAGCACGACATTGACATCATCAACAACGGCAGAGAGGATTAAAAAATGCTAAGAAATACAAAAATAAATTTAATTTAAATAAAATAACATAGAATAAAATAAAATAAAATAAAATAAAATAAAATAAAATAAAATAAAATAAAATAAAATAAAATAAAATAAAATAAAATAAAATAAAATAAAATAAAATAAAATAGAATAAAATAAAATAAAATAAAATAAAATAAAATGAAATAAAATAAAATAAAATAAAATAAAATAAAATTAAATTAAATAAAATTATTATCTTCAATTAATTTGCAACCATCTACTTAATTACTACCATTTTTGCATTTTTGCTGGTTGACTTGCAACTGACTTGTCAAAATCATTTTAAATACGCGAGTCCTAATATTTTCACTCTATTTCTCCAACAGAGTGTGAAAATTAATTTTGCAATAAATTGAGCGTGATTTCTTAATAGTTAGTTGTATTATTTGAGTAATGATGGAGCTATTGAACTTTGCTTTTCTGTCAGGATAAAATAGTTTGTTTGCTCAATAATAACAATTTCTTTCGTTTTAATGGGGAAATATTAAATGAAGAGTTCATTGAGCGACAAAATGAAAACTTATCTTCCAACCAATCAAATATCTGCTATCTTGATGAGAAAGTCCGCAACATTTTTCCAATTTAATTAGAGCTAGCCTTATAGAAAAACCATATTTATTCCCAAGTATAATAATTTCAGTAAGAGAAAGTGAATAATAATAAAATTACTATTGAAAATAATATTATGTAAAATATTAGTAATAAAATGAACTAAATAAATTTCATAAATGGAGAAGCGGAAGTAATATTTTCCAATTTTCGAATAAAAATTCACAAAAATAAAGTGCAAATATTCACTCTCTTTACTTCATAAGCAAATGATATCTTACTAAGTGCATTTTGTGTGCTTATTTACCACAAAAACAGAAGGGCAATACAATGAACTCATGCAAAGGACAATAGCTCTGTTTGTATTGAAATAAGTGTACATACATACATATGTATGTATCTAAAATTCGTTATGCATATATGTAATATATGGTATACACGCACATATACGAAGCACGCGATTATCTCTGACGACATTGAACGCAATGGGTATTTTGTCATTCTTTTGTCTCGAACTCAGCGGTAAATGTGTCAGCTTGCAGTCTTTTGTGCAGTCTGTGTGTGTATGCTTAGTGCAGCTAATGGCTGGGTGTGCGTTTGATATTTATACAGTTATTTGTTGCTTAGCTAAGTGAAAAATATTAAAGCACAGTGATACTGAGCGAATTCGATGATACGTAAGCAATACGTTTGGCGGTTGAGTGACTTGTAAGTGAGAGTGAATTGAATGCCTTTTTCGTCTTTAATTGTTTCATTTTAGCAAATTGGTTGATTAAACGATTTCGAAAAAGTTCTTTAATTAGTTAAAAATTAAACTTCGAAGTTTCGATTTTCGAAAATATTTCTTTAAATTTTTTGTCGATGATACTGATTTTTAAGGGAAAGGTAAATATCTAGAAATTTCACAGCTGTCAATGTTTTGATGAAAAACTGTTGCAGATGGGTCAAGTAGGTTCGTAAGTATTAAACGAGCCTCTGCTAGAGGATGATTGTTGCGAAAAAAACCTCAAAAATAATCTAAAAATGATTGTCAATGATCTTAAAATAAGTTTGATAGAGATAACTGGTACTCTAAAGATATCAAAGGGATATCTATCATGAAGTTTTGCGAAAGCTATATGCATATATTAAATAGGAATGCCGAAGAATCGACCAAATACGAAAACAAATTTAATTTAATTCTGAGCAGGGTCTAGAGGTGGATCCCAGTGAACCCGAAATTTTACCTCGATAAGTTGGCAGTTATCTGAGCAAACTGCTGGCGAAGAATCAAATCCTATCAGAAGAAAAAGAAAATGATCTTTACGCAAGTGATCTTTCCTCAAGACAATGCATCGTGTCATAAATGAATGAAAACGATTGCAAAATTTCACAAAATAGGCTTCTATTTTCTTTTGCATCGACAGTATGCTTACGAATGGTCACTTCTCCTATTCTCAAACCTCAAGCAAATGCTCGCTCGGATAACTTTCGAGACTGAGGTTTATTTCGAAACAAAAAAAGGGCTCTCTATGCAAACTTTGTTGTATAATAGAATCGAAAATTGCCGAAAAAATATTTTCTTTAAAATGATACGTATTTTTCAGCATGTCTGGGATATATCTTCCATAGTTTTAAATCTTACAAGCAACAGTTGGGTCTAAAACACTACTATTATATACTCTTATACAACTTCGTGTGGTAATATACAAGTATCAACACATCAACAACTACAAAAAATTCAACTTTAATTTGAAAACAATCAACTTCTAATATTTATAATGTAAAATGCTAATAAAACATCGCGCCACATCAGAGAAGTGTTAATTAACCAAAATCGCTTCAGCTGCGAGTAGCCATGAAATTTATCCCAATTAGCACTAAATTAGTGGGTGAACAAATCAACAGTTATAAAAGTAGAGAGTAGAAAAACAATAATCGGCATATGCATATACAAATATTGGTGAAACAGCGAACAGTTCATTGGACGCAAATTGAAAATGCACACAAAAGGTTTCTATTAAACGCGAAAATACATAATACGAATACATATGAACAGCGAAACCATAAAAAATATACAATGCTACATAAATATATAGAGGTAAATGCTTAGTTGTTTACAAATAAGTGAGTTTTTTGGCAAAAATTAGTAAACAAATGCTGATTGTGCGTGCTTATCGGTTAGTTCAAGGGTTTTGAGTTGGATGAAGGTTTATGAATGATGTTTGAAAATAACAGAAAATGATAAATAAAATAAAATTACTATTAAAATAAAATATTGAAATTCATATTCAAATTTTTTTATACAAAATACTAAATTTTTCGCAATATTCTGCTTTAATATTCCTCCCTGTTTTTTCCCCAAATTAAATTTCTACGAAATTCTCTCGCAAATTTGTTCATTCATTCTTTTCACACGTACGCATATTCCATATACATATATATATTTGCGTTTAATTGAGTAAATGCAAAAATCTATATACATACATACTCCTCACATGCAGTGTAAATATTGTACATGTGTAAGCATTTATCACTTTCCTCCCGCTTGCAATGTTTGATTTTAATTTTAAAGGCTTTTGTTGACGGAAATTATTTGCATATGTACGAATTCCACGCCAAACCAAGTACACGAGTACTATGGCGCTTGTTGTTGTTGTGTTTTTTATTACACACCTCCTCGCTCTGTTATCTTGTAGTTTGGGTTTATGCATAGTTGAGGCTGATCAACAGCAGCAATGCGAACAAGCAACTTGTCAGTTTGCATACGATAACCACAACAACAACAATCCATTTGTATTAGACCCACCAGGGACACAACAATTTGTAATCGATGCTTTTCGAATTTGGGATTTTTTTCAATTGAATGGTGATGCTGTGTTTTAGGTTACCAGCGAATGACTGTTGGCACTAACAACGGACTCAACACGTGCCTTTGACGCAACCCTTATGTGTGGGTGGAAAGAAAAAAAAACAAATACAATAATTTTTAATTTTAAAGTGTGCTATAGCTGACGACAACAAGGACTTCATCGAGCTATCTTGCTTAAAATTCGAAATATTTAGCCTAAAGTCGAGCGGACTGATCCAAATTAATATAATCGGGAAGTTGATATAAGAGGAAGTTTTGGCAGTGATTTCAGACTCGTATCGCCATCTTTATTA
The DNA here is from genome assembly GCF_028554725.1 of Zeugodacus cucurbitae. NCBI lineage: Eukaryota > Metazoa > Arthropoda > Insecta > Diptera > Tephritidae > Zeugodacus > Zeugodacus cucurbitae. Next base: position 50,339,031 of record NC_071670.1, read on the forward strand.
AAATACTATTTATTATACATCTCTATCGATTAGTCTTAGGCCTCCCATTATTACTTATTATACTTAAGGGGTTAGGGGTAGTCAGGATTTTCAAAATATAATTTTTTTTATTTTTAAAAATTTCGATTTTTTAAGACCAATTAACTGTTGATTTTTTCCCGAAAATCTAGAAAGAAATTTCCTGAGGCCGCAAGGACCTTTTTTTTGAAACTGAGTCAACACAGACAGCTATAACTTTAAAGATTTTTCGACTTAAAGTCAAAACATTGTATAATAATTCCATATTATTGTAAAATAACATGATTTAATACCAAAAAAATTACTGAAGATTCGTGTCTCTGACTACCCCTTACCCCTTAAGTTAAGACAAATCAATTATATCCTCAACATTTAGAACAACATATAGAACTTTCCCTAATATTCTGATACTTTTAACCCCCTCTAAATACTCATATTCATACATATTTACTTGTAAAACCACTTTAAATCTAAGCTGTAAAATATTTTAATATCTTCTTATCAATAGAAATCACTTAATATAGATTTGAATGAAATACTTTTCCATAATTCCATCCATTTAAATGCGTGTCAGACAATTATTCTATGGCAAGTAACAGGTATTCCTATTGTCAGCTGTCTATTTGTAGCTCGGTCATTGTTAATTGCATGAAATGTTGCAATGCAATCAATTCCGTATCAAAGGCAGAAGCTGACAGCGCCGTGTGATAGCAGGCACTACCGAAGCCATCGAGAGGCAGTAAAAAGGAAGCAAACAAAGTAATATAAATGATCTATGAGCAAAGGAAAAGTAGTTGTAAAAGTAATTGCTGAATGCAAAAGTGTGCAGAAAATTGTCGCAATAGTTTCAAATGGCAATTAATAAAAACTTTTTCATGAATTAAAATGTCAAAATGACACGGAAGAAAAATGACAGGAAGGGAAATGTTGAGGGAAAGAGAAAGAATGAAAGTTGATGCAGTTAAAGTGCATGTGTGGGTTTAAGTATTTATGATGTATAGGATGTGTAGGGTAGGCGTAGTAGATTAATTTCCTATACTTGGAAAATAATATAATATGAGAATTGAAATATGAAAAGTTTATACACTGTGTAATACAAAAATAATAATCATTTTGCATTAAAATTTGGTATTGGAGAGAAGAGCGAAAATAAAAAAGTATGAAAGTTTAATTAAGTTTGACATTCTATTGGCCTTATATAACTTTCAAACAGTCAAATTTCATTAACAATCACAAATTTGATATATTTCCTAAATTGACTGGAAAGGTTTTCTCCAAGATTGCTTTAAATACTAAAAAAATTACAACCACTGGGAGGTTTGACTACAACTATCATTAAATTTGACATATTGGAACCCGGGCATAATAAACAATTATTATAGCATGCGAAAATTCTTAGTGAGCATATATCGTTATTAGATCGCTTAAATATACAGAGTAATTTCATTTTTTGCTTTAGAAATTAATTTTTAACCTTCTAGAAGCTTTGACAACAAATGTCATTGAATTTGACATAGTGGAACCTTGATTGAATAATTTGTTCTTCGAGCATATAAAACGAAGCTATGCATGATTAGTTTGGATATTGCGTTCAACAGCTATAGACGTGTAAACATGGAGTTCCCTAACGCCGAAATTCCCGCTTTTTATAAGTTTTCCTTCGTTAAATGAATCCGCTAGAGAAACGTTCCGTGAGATTAATGGAGTTTTGGGGGGATGGTATTCTATCACTTCGAACTGCGGAGGAATGGTTTCGACGATTCAGAGCGGGTGAAAACGACACCAAGGATAAGCCAGCCGGCGAAAGATCTGTGACGACGAATACAGATCAAATAATGAAAACCATCGAGTTAGGAATTAGTCAACCAAACAATTTTAAACCATCTGCAGAAGGCTGGATACACAAAAAAGCTTGATGTTTGGATGCCGCATGATTTGACGCAAAACAACCTTCTGGACCGAATCAACGCCTGCGATATGCTGCTGAAACGGATCGAAATCGACCAATTTTTGAAGCGGATGGCGACTGGCGACGAAAAATGGATCACATTCGACAATATCAAGCGAAAACGGTCGTGGTTGAAGGCCGGTGAATCGTTCCAAACAGTGGCCAAGCCGTCATTGACAGCCAGGAAGGTTTTGCTGTGTGTTTGGTGGGATTGGAAGGGAATCATCCACTATGAGCTGTTCTCTTATGGCCAGACGCTTAATTCTACCATATACTGCGAACAACTGGACCGCTTGAAGGAGGCATCGACCAAAAGCGTCCAGAATTGGCCAACAGGAAGGGTGTAGTGTTCTACCAGGACAACGCCAGACCAAACACTTCGTTGATGACTCGTCAGGAGCTACGGGAGCTCGGATGGGAGGTTTTATCGCATCCACCATATAGCCCGGACGTAGCGCCAAGTAATTACCACCTGTTCCTGTCCATGGCCAACGTCCTTTGGTGGTGTAAAGTTGAACTCAAAAGAGGCTTGTGAAAAGTGACTGTCCTAGTTCTTCGTAAATAAGGAGGGGGCTTATTCGAGGGGGTATTATGAAGTTTCCGTCTATATCGAACGAAACGGCATATATTTGAACTAAATCCGATCACTGTAACACTTTTATTAAATCATTGAATAAAGACAAAAAAAGCGGAAGGGACAACCTTATATTTAAAGTATTGAAAAATAGATACATATGAGTCCATATTTAACAATTCTAAATCTCATGAAAAATTAATTAGCAGTATTGTCAAAATTATGACACTACTACGACATATGGACAAAATCAAATGATGAAAGTTAACTGCAATGACCAATATAAATACAAATAAAATAATATTTCGAATTAATATTAAATTGAAGTATGAAACCAAGACTTTTTCCATGAAAACGTTGGTTTTTGTAAAATTTCATACCACTTCAAAACTGATATATAACTGATTCCGATTCTTAGGAACAATTTCAGTCCAGACTTTTTAGGTCCAACTATATTTTACGGCTTTCGTTTCTCGAATTATCTTCTCAAAAAACAGTTGTAAACTGATACCTTTCCTCACTAATTCGCCGCTTCACAGCAACGTTGTTGTGGAAAATGGGTGTGTGCGCTGCCCTTGTCAAAGAAAAATGTAAACAAAACCAAATTTGAACTTACACATTATGAAAAGGTTGCCAGATGCAACACAGTGACAAGCGTTGCACAAAGACAACAAAAATAAATGCACAAGAAAACAATGAGAATTTTAAAGAAAAGATAAAATGAAGATAAAATAAAGAAAAAATAAATGAAAACCACTGAGGTTTTCAGCAATCGAGTGTGAAATACAAATTAATATATATGCAACTGCCTCTCTACTCACATTTATTTCCTTTAATCTTTGTTGTATGTGTGTCTTTGTGCTTAGTGCGAAATTGCTGCATTGCAAAAATTGAGTTTGTGTGCACTAAAGAATTTACCCACACAGCACAAAGTATTTGTATTTGCACTCATATGTAGCTTAATACTTATAATCTTATGGCAGACACTCATATTTAGAGACACACACATACACACATAAACAATAATATGTGCGAGAGATAAGCCGTTGATGGCGGGCGTTCGCAAGTGCAAGTCACGCGTTCCACGCAGCGATTACCGTGCCACCGTACGATGCAACTTTGAGTTTGAGTTGTAGCTTAACAGGAAACTTTTAATTTAATTAATTTAACCACAATGGCACAATCAGTCGACTGCCTGTAGATGCATAGCTATATATGTATGTAGTTATATGCGTATATATGTATGTATGAATGGATGGGTATACATTTCTCAAGTAACTTAAGAAATTAAGTTGCATCACCGCAACATATTGCAACAATTCATTTTACATACATACATATGTACACGAGTGCATGAAGGTGACGCTTAAGCGTATTAAACGGTATTCAATTTGCTCCTTTGCTCCTAAATGAATGTACAGAAAGGCATATACATATATATTTTGATATAGTATATGAACGTTAGGGGAGTTCAGTTTTTGAAAAGCTTTATGTATATAATTTTTTCGAAATTCTTTTTAATTTCAATCAGGTGGCAACGCAGGTATCATATTTTATTTATTTAGTCGATGTACCAAGCAAGGAATAGAATATTATATTCTTTTTTTATAAAGCTAGCTTAAATACCTTTTCTTTGATACCCATATTGTAAGATTACAATTTGCTCTGGTTGAATAGATTTCGAACTAACCTGAAATATTTATAACAGAAAGATCTCTCATTTAATTTCTTTTTGTTAAGCAATCCAAGCAATTGTGTTTCATACAATTTTCAGTAAGACTCGTAAATTTGTAGAAAACCCACTTCCAGGCGGTCGTCCATTTTTATACGATGAACAGGGTATATTAAGTTTGTAACGAAGTTTGTAACACCCAGAAGGAAGCGTCGGAGGCCCTATAAAGCATATATATAAATGATCAGTATGTTGAACTGAGTCGATTTAGCCATGTCCGTCTGTCTGTATATATACGAACTAGTCCTTCAGTTTTTAAGATATCGTTTTGAAATTTTGCAGATGTTATTTTCTCTTCAAGAAGCTGCTCTTTTGTCGTAACTGCCGATATCGGACCACTATATCATATAGCTGCCATACAAACTGAACGATCGGAATCAAGGGCTTGTAAGGAAAACTTCCGCATTTTACTACATATCTTCACGAAATTTGGTGTGAGTTATTGCTCATAGAAATAATTTAATCTCCGAAAAAATTGTTCAGATCGGTTACTTATAGCATATAGCTGTCATACAAACCGAACGATCGGAATCAATGGCTTGTATGGAAAACTTTCGCATTTGACGTGGTATCTTCACGAAATTTTACATGGATTACTGCTTAAGGTAATAATATAATCTCTGAAGAAATTGTTCAGATCGGTTAACTATATAACCTTAATGCTTCTGGCAAACAACTCGGCTAAAAAGAATTAGTAAAATGTTTTCTTTTTTTTTACTAACTTTTTCTTACGTCTTTAGACACATAGTTACTAAAAGAAATGCACCTGTAAAGGGTATATTAGCTTCGGTACAGCCGAAGTTAACGTTTTTTCTTGTTCTTTTCAAAAGTCGGTAACGCCCAAAAGTGATTGAAAATATAAAATGGCAAAAGGCCGTTATTTGGATGAGTGTTTGTTTTAACCGAGTCTTCTTCAGTGTGGCTTCGTTGATAAGTTTGGTTTATGATTGACCAAAGAGTTATCAGCATATCTATCCGATTCTGATGTCGAGATATCGACTGAAGCCTTTCAGACCTGATGCAAAGTATTTGGTTTGGTTTCACAACTCCATTTACTCTATATAGATGACAGGGTTATATCTAACCAAACAGGGAGTGCCGCGCGTAAATAAAGTTGATTGATAATCAAATGGCATAGCCTATATATTCACTTTTCCATCCCAGATCCTCAATAGTCTTTTGCTCCCCCGCAAAGCCGTAGAATACTTCATAACATAATACATATACATATGTCCTTTATAATATATTTAAAACTGTTTGGAATGCAATTTTGATTTAGTTGGTTGTTATGTTTAGCTAAAGAAAAGTTCCTTGGGGACTACGAAATCTAAACTTTGTTCTTTGATGGCAAAAATTTGCTAAGCTGTAATCGCATGCAATATATAAACTTCTTAATATATTATAAAAACGGGTCAATAACGCGAGACATTCACATGTTCATATTTTTCCTCTTTGTATAAAACTAACGACAAAAGTAAAATATCTCCATTGCAACAAATTCACTTTCACAACTATCCACAGCGAGATATTTTATTTGTCAAGAGCATTTTACTTCTTAACAATTTATAAAGAAAAGAGCTTTTTATTTTAGACACAGAATGATAAATTTCCATTTTTTACAAATTAGAAATTTGTTGAATTTGTAAAGTGCACAGAATAGGGCTGTTAATGTACTTTGTATTGAAGTACTGTCTTTAGGGGGCCCAATCAGAAGACTAAAAGCAAGGATTTGTTATTTTTACTAAACTAACATCGAATAGAGGTCCCAAAATATATATTTGGCGAGGAAACATGAAGAGTAGTGATAGCAGAGAGACTATTTTACTTTGCTGTGACCTTTCCTGTTCTTTTGGTTTATGAAAATCATTTATGTTGAAGCTTAGTGTTTAGAGGGCAAAGTCATTAGACTCAAACTAAAGCGCTGTGGGATTGTCGAAAATTATCCGATACAGGTTCCGAATTAGATATTTACCGACGAAACAAGAAGAATAGTGATGATAGACGCCACCTTTTTTGTCAGATTATATTCTTCTGTGACATTTGAACTTTGAAAGTAATTGAGATCTTTAAGAGAAAACTTTTGAATAATTGGAATAAAAATTGGAATTCTTTTAAGGCTCCAATAGGAGCCATAGGTGAAAATTAATGATTTGAAACTGACTACTTTTACGCTTACATAAATGCTATTAATGGCATATGTCTAACCCTAATATACTTTCCCACACCCTAATATACGTTCTGCATACTTTCTTATGTGGCAAAATGCAGCAACAACGCTTTCACAAGAGTGAGCATTTGCAAATTTGCAAAACATATACCCATTCCTCATACATATAAACTCATACACTTACTCGTATGCATGTGGCTTAGTTTCTTAGTTAAGTGGTTGCATGGAAAAAATTCTTTTGGAAATTGCTTTAATTTTTTAACACTGTCACATTTATGATATATTACCAATGCCTTACAAAATGACTTTTAACGCGTGCATGGCTGTAAATATGTATGTATAAAACCACATAAATGAAAGCATTTAGCGTCTCCATGCTTGATGTATGAGCAACCGCTGCAACGATGAGTGAGCAGACATTCTTGGTTACCTTAATTTATATGGGTGACCGTGCATCAATGGTTCGTTTAAAAAAGTTTTGCTGCTTGTCATGATTCTTATGGAGCGATATGCATTTATAAGCGCGTAATTAATTGCTTGACCTTGATAAGGTTTCAATTGATTAACCGATTAATGGAAGATAATTAGACATAAGGCTATAAAAGATAAAGACGAGTGGGAAATTAAATTTTTTAGAATTATTATATATTTGCTGGCTTAGATCTCAGAGGAAATTTCACTTAGACAGTTGAAATAACGATCCTTTGCGATGACAAAATTTCAGGAGACTTTAATCTATCAGAAATCTATTAATGCGGTTGATATTAATTCAATTCCAATGGTTTTGACATCAATCTAAGGAAAGCCGAATATTCGACAGAGATTTTTCATCTCACTATCTTTCAGACAGCGTCGAAATTTGGGGCCCATCAAAAGCCTTACAGCCAGTCAATGGACCTCTTACGTTCTACTCAGTGTCAGAACGATCTCGCAGCCCCGAAATTTTGTTATTTATCAATGTTTACTGAGCTAACGCGAAGCCGTCGGGTATTAGATCGCCAGCGGAAAGTGGAGTTCTGATCCCCAACCCACATACAGTCCGTTTATATTGAGGCAAGAATTTTCAGCGAAACTCAACTCATTGCTGACTCCGGGACATCGTAAAATGGCTGTTGAGCTTGTGAGACGAATAACACGTTTAATACTGGAGTCACGCGAAGTCGAGTATTAAAGGCAGGACGACAACGGGCCCGGAGCTCCGACCTGTTCCCGGTACGTTCATATTGCGGAATTGTACAGCAAATCCGAACTCATTGCAGACATCTGGGCATTTTAGTAAGACTCTTAAACATGTGAGAAGAGGCGGACCAATTGCTGTCTACTATAGATATTTTGAAATAGGCGAAGCTTGAACTTTCAGGGCTAACAAGGGTTATTATATACCCAACGCCTTTTTTAGGTATCCGGATGAAAATTCCTCGGAACCGTGGTATAATGGTAATTCAACCAATTTGGATTTGAGATTAGATTAGGAGATGAATTAGGGCTCTTAAAATTATTCGAATAACCCGAAAACCGATTATTCAAATATCCGGTTTGTAACCGTTCGTACGAATATTAACAAATACCTTGTGTAAGGAAATTTACATTAGTTCAAAAATGAGCAGACCCCTTCATGCACAGCAACAACTTATATCCCCGCCCATATGGAACATAGAAAAGTGTAGAAACGCCTTAAAAAAGTAATAACACAAAATAATTGATTAGTAAATTTCTGTTTCCAACCAAGGCGAAGGATTTCCGATAACACAACGCAATAAAAGCACCTACACCCACCCCACAGCAACAACACAAATAACTGCGCTTGGATACTCATACCGCGTGTGGCATGGAGAGCCAGTGGGACTAATTACATTCAATAAATTTTATATGACTTACTAGCTTAATGCTTCACCGAGTAGTTAAATACCAGCACCTATGAACTCGACAATAACTATGAGTTGTGTTAAACCGCGTGAAATCTGGGCAGCAACAAAACCAAATACAAATACAGAAACAAAAACAAATACAACTAAAAGCGAAAAATAAAGTTTGCTCGAAAAATAAAAATTCATAGTTAATAAAATCGAGCAAATCGCAGAAAATACCAAACAATTGTGTAAACATTAGATTCAAAATAAGCAAAGCTGAAAGAAAAAAACAACAACCAGCAACAGCAATAAGCGACGCAACAACGTACGAAGACAAAAGCACAAACGCACAATAATGAAAACAACACACGAAACGAGAGGAAAACAACGAAATGTTATTATGTCTACGGCTGGTGTACAAGTACATGGAAAGGAAGAGGAAGACATAATTCGTTTATGTGGGAAGTGCTGCAATGCACACGCAGATGCACACCCACACACACTTAAAAGCTAAATACTAAAAGCTACGAAAGACGCGAATATTGGAAAAAAATATTTTTTGCTCACCAAAAGCGTGCACGTGAAGTGCTGGCGCTAATTCATGTTGACTAATAAAGAGGATGTGCCTAAAAGCACACACATATAAACATATGTATGTGTACAAGTGAATATATTTGAACATTGGTTACAAATCCGACATGTTTAGTTAGCGAATTTTATAGTTTGCACATTTCTCTGTGTGGAAAAATACTATTTGCCTCTGCTATTACCCCTTTGTCAACTTCTGATGTGTTGTTCATATAGTAAATGCTATGCTTTTACCTAATTACCTCGTAAATACATACATTTTTGATAAACTTATTAATGTTGTATTTCAGTTTAAAATTATAATACTCAAACTATCTATGACTAATTGTGTGTATAGCTTTTCCTTATTTAACGAAAAAATACAAATAAACGAAACATGTTGATATTAAAAACTCTACGCTTTTGTTCAGGAATTAAGCTTGAGCTATTTCCCCTAAATAACAAAGCGCATCAGATTCTGACTTTATTTTGTAGAATAAGAATATTTCTTGCATTGTACTATACAGGCTTAAAAGTTTTCGGTCTCGAACACTTTCAAATCTTCAGAAATTTTAATCCAAATTAAAATATTCTAAAGTTATTGGTTTCAAAGTGACGAAATACAGGAAAAACACTGTATGGTCAAAGCATAATTATGTATTCTTATTCTTTATAAGTATTATAGCGTTTTTAGACAGCCAAATTAATTGATCAATTAAAATTTTTATTGAAAAACACATTTTTTCCTTTTATACTGCCGGCTGGCTTGATAACCGATTGGCTATTATACATTTTTGTTTTTGCTTTTCATAAGAAGTTGGTAAGTTTCCCCAGCTGATTAATATTTTTTAGCAGCGACATCCACCGTAGCTTTTTTTTCAAAAAATTCAGCCAGTCGCAGACAAAGAACGTGTATCGTAAGTCTTTGTCGCTGACCTGCATTTAATTTTCAAGTCGATTTAAATTCAATTTAAAATAAATGGGAGGTTTTATTTTGTATGGTAAATCGATCTTAATAAGCGTTTTAATCGAGCAGAGGCCGGTTAATTGATCAATTAGCTCCTGTCTAAAAACGCTATTACGCACTATCTGCCTCATTATATACAATAGTCGTGTAATAGTTTGCTGAATTTCGTTATAATCACGTCGAATCATGTCGTTGTAATCAAGAAGTTCTAAGAGTTAGCAACGCTAGAATAAGTGGTAAAATTTTCAGAATAAGTGATCTAAAATTGAGAATGAGTTAGTTAACATCATTGGAATCTCAAAGGAACGAGCAAAAGACAAAAGTGTTCGACTGACTGATGTGTTTCAAAAGCCGATTTGTGATAATGAATGAAACACGACAACATCACAAGACAACTGAGTCCAAGGCCTGCAAGGTTTTGTATATTATTTTTTTGTCACTTTTTTAACATGTTTTTCCATGATAAATGCCAATAAACAATAATAGGGTTCATTTCTGAATCGATTGGACGTGGTGATTAATGTTAAACCAAATTGCTTGGCCAATAATATTTCTACTTATATGGTAATAATTAATTTCAGCTTTAGCTACTAGTGAATTTGAACACATTTATAATTATGTGACCTCGAGACATATACAGCTTAACTTATTTTTAACAACTGGAGATTTTTAACAATTTGGTATACTAAATACTGTCCAAAAATGAACGGAAACTCACTTCTTAGTGGTTTTAGGGGTCGCTGATGACGAATCCGGTGTCAGTTTTTAAAAATGGCGGAGGTTAAACCTAACACCGGATTCGTAAGCAGAGACCTCGAAAACCTCCGAGTAACAAGTTTCGAGCGATTCCGATGAATTTAAAAAAATAGCGTCGCCATATTGTATTCGCCATTTTGAATATTTAAAAACCGACATCGGATTCGTAATCAGCGATCCCGAATACCGGGTTTCAAGCGAATCCGATGAAATTTAAAAATCAAGGTTTTCTGGGGTTATGTTCGAATCCTGATCTGATGGAGGGGCTGTATAATCAAAGTAAATCGCAAGAGGTCAAGGAAACTCTTCGCCCTAAACAAGTTCAAACTTTCCAAAGTCATTGGAGTTCTAACTGGCCATTGCCCCATCGTGATTCACATGGTCAAACTACAACTTTTATCGGATGCTAGCTACAAAAGGTGCTTGAAGGAGGATGATGTAGAATCTTTCCAACGTTTTTTTTGGAATGTCCCGCCTTTGCGAGATCTAGGCAAACGTTTTTTGGATTACACTTGTTTGTGCATTTTCATGAATTAGCGGACATAGCTGTTAAAAACCACTGCAAATTTGTGGTAGGTTCTAGGCGCTTTGTCGATTCTTTTATGGCATCACAAAGGAATGTTCTTAATAGTCAAAGTGTGTTCTCTGTTTAAGGAAACAACCTTCGTACCTAACCTAACCTAACCTAATCAATAATACATAAATATTTTATATTTTTGCAGCCAAAATAATATAAATATTTATGTATTATGTAAAGGTTTTAAATTCTTGCTTGTATCAGACCAAATTTTTCTATATTTTTGGAACCGACAAATCTGGAAAAATATTTAATCAATTGTTGAAAGCTTTAATTGCCGCTTCATAAACATTTTAAATCTGTATTGCTTTTATGAAATTTCTGTAAAGTATTAATTGTACTTAAATAAATTGAGAGAAATCAAAATTGTATAGTTTGGTTGATTCAAAGAAAGCATATTGAAACACTAACCGCTACCATGCAATATTACACGTATATTGATACAAATATATATTTATAAATATTGCAACACTTGTATGAGAGATAAGTCCCATACACACAGAAAGGTATGTATGTGCTTGTCACACACGCTCTGGTTGTAAAAATTACATATTTTAATTTTAATGCACGAGATGGCATGCAATGTGTAAATCACATTTCGCAATTAATATAGAACACAATTTTCATCTCTCATGTTTGCGAAAAGCATGGCGGGGTTGTTTGCTAATACACACCTATCTTATATGTATATGCAAGTAGGTAAGTTAGTGGGTTTGTTGTTACAAAAACAACAATACAAATATATAGAAGTACATAGAAATGTATGTATCGTAGGTTGTATATGTTAATATGTTAGTTTATATACACATATATAAATATATAAGTAGGAGGTATATATCTTTATACATAGGTGTGTTCATACCCTCTCTACTACTTATAATTCATTATTCATTAGCTGTCCGTCATATGTGCGATGCATGGGCAGTGTGAAGTGAAAATATACACACTCACACACATATGCCTTCCAACTACTTAGCACATTTAGCATTATTCAAATAAACTAACTGTCTGTCAGCTTGTTATTTAGCAAAACGCTGTATTTTCAAACGTCATTTTTGAAATTTTTCGAAAATTTCTACTTCTTCGAATTGCGGCGCTGTCGCATTACATTTGCATGTAATTAATAAAAGTAATTAAGTTTGACTTCAAATAAATTAACGAGATTACTTTTGTGCACCATTTTAGCGCTGAGTCTACAATTATTGAGTTTATATACATATATATAATGGCTTGGGTTCTATGGTGCAGGGCAAATAGTAGAAATATATAGCCAAGTATAAAGTAAATGTATACCACTTACGCATTTTAATTGATCTGTTAATTCATTTTATGTGCCACTAACCATTCAGCAGCTGTGATTAATTAGCGTCGACAATTGTATACGCGGCGACAATGGCGGACGTGTTGTGTTGTTGTTGTTATTGTTGTCGTTGCTGTGTGTTTTTAAGTGTCTCACTGACAAGCAACGCCCGTCCGTGCGTCCGTCCGTCCATCCATGCGCCCGTGGCGCTGCCTTATAATGCAACCTTGACACTGACAGTACAAACTGTTGTTGTTGTTTTTGTTATTTTTGGAAATTATTTGGTTTTTCGTGCAATTTAAAGTAATTAATTGTATACACTAATTTGTTTAACACTTTCGAGCACTAATTGTTGCTGCGGCTGCGGTGTGTTGTTGTTGTAATGCACTGGCACTTGCTTGAAGAATACTCATACGCACAGGTGGCCGGCGCCACATTTTCGCCACACACTGGCTTTAGCGCGCGTCAAATGAAATAACAGAAGTGTATTTTTAATGATTATTAATGCAGTTCGAGCATTCACAAATTATTGTAATGTAAATTTTTAATTTTTAAAATTTTTTTTGAAAAAAAATTCACATTTTTTTTATTTTATTTTATTTTTTAAATTTAATTTTTTTTTAATTTTTCAATTTAACACTTCTTATTAATAACTTCTTCCGCACGCATTTACATTTATTTTATTTTTTTTTTTTCCTTTTCGAACACACACCAGTTGCATTTGTTGCTGCCTTACAGCTTGTGCTGTTGTCAATTGCTCGTCGGCGACTGTCGCTTGTCCGCTTTTTTGTGACTTTAACGTTAACGTCGAGTTTTCGCTTTTACACTTTTCATGCTTACTACTGTTGCGTTTGAACGCTTACTCGTCCCGTCGCGATGTGTTCCGGTCAACGCTTCACTGCGAAATGTGCGCGCGCCTTTTTTCCATCGCCTACCATCCGTGTTTCGGCTTGTGCGCTGCTTGTGATGACGCCGGCAGCGCCGTCAGCCGCATAACACCAACACCAATGCCAGCCACCCACTAGCATTTGTTATTGCTGACCGCACCGTAGCTCCTGCAGTCAGTCAGTCAAAGTCAACACAAACAGTGTTGAGCTCATCTGCTCGCTTAGCGCCGCCGCTGGTTGGGGTCAGTACACTGCGTGCGAGAGGCTGTTATTGTCGTTGCTGTTGCGGCTGTGTTGTGAGTGGTGAGTATTTCTGTTCTCATTGGTTTCGTTTTGTGCGCGCAAATGCTTCTGTTTAGTTTCGCCATCACTGTGCTTTCATTTGTGAAATTTTTGATAAGACGGTTGAGAGCTGTAACGGCCTTTGATTCGATTTGATTTTTGAATGAGTACTCTGCTTGACATATTAATGTCATGGATAGATTTGGAAATAATTCTTAATTCTTAACAATTCTTTGTTAGGTCTATATTTCCTTCAATATTAGTTCAGCTTTACTTTTATTTCCAACTTCAAGCTGGTTGCGCTGGAAATCTGTATTTCAATATAGACATTGTTGTTGTTAAAACAATAGAAAACATTCTTCAAAAAATTGTGGGGGGTGCTGCCGAGTTGACAGTCTGGGCCGGATACAAATCATGCTTGTTCCGGTTACTTAGACTTATTGCAATGAATTCACTTTGATTTACTCAGAGAAGCACTGAGCTTCAGTAGAGCCTAATCCCAAAATAATCAAATCAGCTTAACCGAACCAGAACCCGTATTTTTAAAGTAAGTACAACAACTGTAGATACCTCTACGCCTCAATTGAGATCGCATTTATTTCCAAGTGCGTGGACAAATTATAATCATACTATGAGAGTTTTGATAAATGTTAAATGCCACAAACTGCGAAACAATAAGGAAATGAGGAAGAATATTTTTTGTTTATCATAGAGAAAAGTTGAGCTTTACTTGGACCAAAAAAAAAATTGCCGCGCTATTATGGGCTTCAGCAAATTCGCTTCGGCAGGTTCTTAAGTATACTTTACGAATACTAAAAAAAGGAAATAATAATTTCTACGACTTCTAGACCTCCACAAAAAGTCACTCTAGAACCAAAAACTAGTTTTTCAATAGGATTTTATATAGGATCTATACACCATTATTTGAGTTATTCGTGCAATACGTCGCATTAACTTCTGAAAAATACAGATAATTATTTTACATAAATCCACAATTCGTGGAATATGAATCTCTGTACTTCAATAAAAATAAATAGCAATTCACATTAGAATGTTCGACATAAGAATTTCATAAAAACTATTTAGACGACTACTATAAGTTCTGCTTTAATTTTCATGCAAAAGCTTTCTTTATAAGCTTGTCGAAAGAACTTAAAAATTGATTTCGATTTGAAACTTTTGGCTTCCTTTATTCACCAATATATTTAGAGAGTGGTGAATTAGTCGAGTCCTTTAAAGCTTGTTTATAATATATTATATATGAAGAATTTCTCTGAGTGTTTCCTGGCGAAAGAGAGAAAAATACATACACATGAGAATACATTAACAACCTGTTGATTATTGAAATTTCAGATGCATCTTCCGACAATGGTGAATTATTTGACAAATGTATACAAGTGTTGTAAATATGTATGTATGTATGTATAGGTTATCCTCGGAACATATTGCAATGAAAATAATACTTTTGTTAGCAGGGATATATAAGGTTGGCAAATATCTCCCTTCTGTAGAAGCTCCCCTCCTTATTTGCGAAGAACTCGGAAAGCCACTTTTCACAAGCACATTTTGAGTTCAACTTCACACCAGCAAATGTGGTAATCATTTGACGCTATGTCCGAGCTATATGGTGGATGCGATAAAACCTCCCATCCGAGCTCCAGTAGCTTCTGACGAGTCATCAACGAAGTGTGTGGTCTGGCGTTGTCCTGGTGGAACACTACACCCTTCCTGTTGGCCAATTCAGGTCGATCGCCTGCTTCAAGCGGTCCAGTTGTTCGCAGTAGATGGTAGAATTAAGCGTCTAGCCATATGGGAGCAGCTCATAGTGTATGATTCCTTTCCAATGCCACTAAACACACAGCAAAATCTTCCTGACAATCAATCCCGGCTTGGCCACTGTTTGGGACGATTCACCGACCTTCGATCACGACCGTTTTCGCTTGATATTGTCGCATGTGATCCAGTTTTCGTCGCCAGTCACCAACCTTCTTCTTCTTATTTTCTTCCGCCGGCTGGCTTATCCATGGTGTCATTTTCACCCGCTCTGAATCGTCGAAACTCCCAAAACACCATTAATCGCACGGAACGTTTCTCTAGCGGATTTGCCTTTAACGAAGGAAAACTTAAAAAAAGGGCGAATTTCGGCGTTTTCGGGAACTCTATGTTTACTCGTCTATAACTGTTCAACGCAATATCCAAACTAAGCATGCATATCGTCATTTTGTAGGTTATGTCAAGTAGCGCTTGACATAGCCGCGAAATTCAAAAGACAAAAAGGCCAACCTATTATTTATCAAAACTATAAAGATGCTGACGAGATGAATCTACAAAAACTATATACTAAAATTAAACTATATACAAATTTTCTTGAAACTATTAAATGAAAATCGAGCAAAAACCAAGGCCTCTCATACTCATACTTTCACTTTATGGAACATCATTTAATATGAATTTTACCGCAAAAGTTATTTATCTTTATAACCACAACAGTTTTTAGCCTGCTTGATAGCAATATTATAAGATATTCTTTTAAATTAAAATAAAATGAAAATATAAAATATAAAAAATAAAAATATATGATAAGCTTCCACTCCAAATAAATTTTAGCTCCTGAATCATAGAGTCCTTATCATAACTTTTCCCATTAATTAGGTGATTCCCCGTTATACAGCAGCTTATATCTGTACCATATAATTTGTGTTGACCGCTGTAATTAGTAATAATGTAAAGTATTGTATATTTTTCAGAGCGATAAGCAATATGTAACTGCAACTCCACTTATTTTTAACTTTGCATAGTATTTTTATATTTTCATTATTATATTATATTTATTTACTTATATTGTTGTAATTTAAATGATGGTATTAATAATCTATACTTTATATACTATCTTGGTACATATAAATAATTCCATATGTGAGTATAAATATCTGTTCTGCCAGCAGTGATTTCTTCATTTGAAAGAAAAAGTGTACAATGAACAAGAAGAGTCCAATTACAATGCTTGGCAATCACTTTAAATAAATATAACTCATTTTTTTGTTAATTGTGAAACTTCTTAATAAATTATGTATGTTTGTTTGTTTAAAGTACGATAATTTTTAAGAAATGTATGCAAATATAGTTGAATTTTACTTCAATTTTTAGCTTGTGTCGATTGCTGAAGTCAGATATCTGATAGTGGTGTTTCAGTAAAGATAAAAGCCGCGCTCATCCATTAAAGTAAACCAAAGGTTGTTGCAAGCATCACATCAGTTTCTAGCTACCCTGTTTTCAAGGTGACTGGTTTATATTGTATAGAAAATGAATCAAATCAATTTATGGATGGCGAAGCGCCAATTTTAGCTATGGTTCTACTTTTCGATGTAATCTTTTGCTGTAAGAATTGTCTTTTGTCTCAAAAAAGCCTTCGGCGAATTCTTTTCCTATCAAATATCTCTTAGAAGATACGCAAAAGCCTAAATCCATTATCAATAGATACTTTTTTCTCCTTCCTATATATTCAAAAGTGACAATGCTGAAGACCCGCACTGTATTTAAAGAGATTTCACGATCTTCGATGACAACATGTCCTGTTCCATCGAAATTTTGTTGAACAATGACAAACGCCCAAAGCCTTCTGTCTACTAATTATACTCTCGCAACAAAATTGCTAAGAGAGTATTATAGTTTTGTTCACATAACGGTTGTTTGTAACACCCAAAACTAAACCAGTTACATATAGGGTTATATATACCAAAGTGATCAGGGTGAAGAGATGAGTCAAAATCCGAATGTGTGTCTGTCCGTCCGTCCGTCCGTCCGTCTGTGCAAGCTGCAACTTGAGTAAAAATTAAGATATCATGATGAAACTTGGCACACTTATTTCTTGGCACCATAGAAAGGTTGCTTTCGAAAATGAGCAAAATCGGACCACGCCCACAAAATGGCGAAAATCGAAAACACATAAAGTGCCATAACTAAGCCATAAATAAAGCTATGGAAATAAAATTTGGTACAAAGGATCGCATTATGAAGGAGCATATATGAATGTAATTTTTTTAGAGAAGTGTGCGTGGCCCCGCCCCCAAATAGGTTTTTTGTACATAGCTCGAATACTACTTAAGCCATATGAACCAAACTTTCTAGAATCGTTTCTTTTAGGTACTATCTTATACAGTCCAAAAATATCGGATTATAACCACACCCACCTGCCATACAAAAGTTATGTTGAAAACTACTAAAAATGGTTTAATTCAGTAAGGGAAAACTCCGGAAATAATAAATTTCATTATATAGAAGGTACAGAAGGGCTCCACCCAAATTGGTTTGCAAAATTTTAAGTGGGTGCGGCTCCGCCCATTTTTGGGTCAAAAACCATATCTCCGAAACTACTCGACCAATATCAATGAAACTTGGTTTGTAACATTTTCCTTGCATCCCAATTATATGTTGCGATAAATAGGCCAAATCGGTTCACAACCACGCCTACTTCCTATATACCAGAACTTTGAAGACTATCTGAATCGTTTACTTTACAATATATAAAGTAAGTACTAGTGAAGATATCAGTGCAGAACTTTGCACAAATACTATGTATATAGTGTGGCAGCCCCATTCTAAAAATCGCCGAAATCGGACCATAGGTTTTTAAGGCCCCATATATCGAACACGAGAACCTCGGTGCTTCTAATCTAATATAAGGGTTTCCAACTTTCAATGGACTTTATACAATATATATGCCGAATATGTAGGTCAAATTGTGTATTATATAATATTAATAAAATTAAATAAATAATTTGCAAGAGTATGAAATGTTCGGTCACAACCGATCTTAGTCCTTCCTTACTTGTTTTAATATTATTTTAGTTTATTAACTTAGATATTCGGCATAAATGCCTTTTGTTTGACATTCATCATCAGGACAATCACAATTAAAATACATTTTTCGTCGATTTGTTTGTTCTGATAAGATTTGAACGGTGAACTCAGCTGTGGTGACCACCATCACACTATAAAAATATGAGATCTAGATGCAGATTAGTCAAAGACTAAAGCACTCTACCCTAAAAAATATAAGTGTTCTGAAAATGTATGAATCGAAGCTTCATCGTTTACCAAAAGTGAAAAGGCATAAGTTCATTTAGAAGCTCATCATTTAGATAATCGTTTTCGGTAATCTACTTAAAACTCTTCCATTAATATATCGAAGACTTAATTAAACATTTGTAAATTTTTACTTGTGATAGCAGAAAGAAATTGATCATTCTTTTCTAATCAAGCTATCATATCAATGTACGACTGAATCAAGTAGGCGTAAAAATTAATTTATTATGCTTGGAATTTGAATTAGACAAAATGTCATCTTATTGTCTAGATGACTTCGCCACCATTACAATTCCGCGCCGAAAAAGTACACGTGAAAGAATTACACGCGCTCAAACGATAAAGGCAGCGCCTACGCACTCTTCATATAAATATACAATAAATCATACAAGTGCATATGTACTCGCTTATCACGAAAGTGTTTAATTTAATTGCACATTAAAGTCGGACAGGCGGAGATATGGCAATACACTTAACACCACCGCCACAAAGCGGTGATAAAGCGTAGCACGCGTACTCAGGCGGCTGTTAAAAAGGCGAGTGCGTGCAAATCCTACGCCCACGACACAACTTAGCGCTGGATATAAATACAAATCTACAGTTACTTTGCAGTGGGCGGACGGAAGTGCGCTGAAAGGAGCTGCTGTGCTGCGTCCAACAGTTGTCTACCTGGATCTACGCTCAAATTGGCACGTATGCATCACACCGGCTGCGAGTGTCCCAACCATATACGGCGACGGTTTGAGAACCATTCGGACTGTCTAACTGCTATTTCACTGGATTCTAATCGTTGGCTGTATAGCCTAATTGTGCATTCAAAATGCGCAAGCAGTTAGTTATAGCGCCCACCCGGCTGTCGGAAAATTACATATGCGCTTGACCAATATGTAATTAATAAATATAGATATTTA
Organism: Zeugodacus cucurbitae; assembly: GCF_028554725.1. NCBI lineage: Eukaryota > Metazoa > Arthropoda > Insecta > Diptera > Tephritidae > Zeugodacus > Zeugodacus cucurbitae. Next base: position 50,358,652 of record NC_071670.1, read on the forward strand.
AACGCCTGGTGGCAGTGTGTTAAACATATTCTCAAACACATATCAATTTGCCCAGCTAATGTTTAAATATCAAGCGATTAGGAAGGTGTCTCAGAACAAGGGCCGTTCATTGACTGGCGAATGCAAGTAGACTTTAAATTTTTTCTTAATGAACTGCTGTTGAAACATGATAAAATTCAAAAGTTATGAATGAGCGTAAAAGGGAGTTAATCGAGATAGCTGACATTCTAAAAATCAGAATGCCCGACACGTGTTAATAATTTCATGAATTGGTCTTTGAATTATTTCTGCATCCACCGTATTATCCGGAAGTGGCCAAAAACTTTTTTCAGGTCGCAGACCTCATAACAATGCTTTTTGACAAAAAAAAAAATGTATTCATAGTAGAGAACTAGCAACCAAAATATATTTGAAAGAAATCGACAAATGATTTTAAGTAATTAGATGATCGTGGTGAATCGACCTTGATCTAGAGCTATTTTAAAAAATCTATTCAAAACCGGATGGAATGACCAAGGAATTTGTATCATGATAACAGCGTCTGTCTATCAGAAACATGGGTAAGGAAGAATACAAAGAAGAGAATTACACAATAGGGACAAGACTTTGGGAACCTTTTAAAAAGTAGATATACCCTTGTGCCACTGTAATATGTTCTGTTAGATTAGTTTGTATGAATGGATGAAATCGGGCCATAGTTCTGACCATTTTCGATAGACAGACTTGAAATCAAGAATTTATAATTAAAGTCTCGATAAGGGTATCCCTTATCTAATTTTATAGCATTTTTGCACAGGAGTTAATTGATCACATAACCAGCCTTTGCTCGATTAAAATGCTAATTTAGAACGATTTGCCATACAAAAGAAGAAACTTATTATATTACTTTTTAATCGAATACGAATCGAGTTGAAACTAGAAAGCTGCACTGCGAGCTGTTGTCCACGTTGGATATTTGGTTTGGTGGTTATTAATATTATAGCAGTCAGCTGATGAAGCACACATAGCAACTTCTTATGAACAGTAAAAACAAAAATGTATTATATGACAGCTGATCGTTAATCAAGGCTGTGTGAAGGGCAAAAACTGGTTTCTCAATTATAAGCTTAATGTATTAAACTAATAGGGCTGTGCGAAAAGGCTGTTATTTACTAATCATAAAAATCTCCGACCTTTAACTGAATTTAGTATCATATCGATATCTCAATATATTTGAAAATGCATGAAATCGAAATATATCCAGTCCGAAATAAATGAATATATAATAACTTAATATGTGTTTTATTCTTAAGAAACGATAAATCAGTATCAAACTAATGCAAATGGTCCACAATATCGACTAATAGCGTTTTTAGACAGGATTGATCAATTAACCGGCCTCTGCTCGATTTAAACGCTTATTAAAACCGATTTACCATACAAAATGAAAATCAAAATCAAATCAAATATTTTCAATTGAATTTTAATCGACTTGAAAATCAAATCCAACTATGCAACAAAGTCGTACGATATAAGGCAAAAAAGGCTTTCTCAATAAAAATTTTAATTGATAAATTAATTTGGCTGTCTAAAAACGCTATAAGAACGGTTTCGAATTCAGAAATAAATAGCTACAGACTTCTCGATATGTTTTTGCTATTTTGCAACGAAATATGGAGGGGTGAACTCTTCTTTACGTGCTGCAGTGTTCTTCTCTTTGATATATTGTAAAAAAAAAAAATAAAAAATGTTTAAAATTGAACTACTTCTAGCCATTGCACAAAAGGCATAGCAATAATATTGAATATCTTTTCCAAATTGTTTTTGCGGTTTTGTTGCATTGCCTTTGTATTTTTGCAAAATCAGGCAAAATTGAGTCGACGTATTTGAATAAAAAATCTATTTTATAGCCAATAACTATTTAAGTTCTAATAAATCTATGTTTGTACACAAATGGTTTTTTTATCGTCTGACAATATTTTTTTACTCGCATCATCACGAATTTCTCTTTATACATATACATACGAGTATATGTCTGTATTTGGGTGTATAGTGTGTATGATTTTGTGTTCTCTGAATATCATTTTTTGCAATTTAAAAAAGACAAAAACAAAATGTCTATTGCATTCAGCAATAATTGGGCGTTATATTGTTGGAATTCAGCGAATTGGTAGACTATTGGCATTTTTATTGTGCGACAAAATTATTGTTTGTATTGTGACATTTGAAAGAGGTCTGGATATTTTCTACACATATTTGCAATTGGAGTATCGAGTATGTATATGCAATGATGTTGAAAGAGAAATTTGAGAAAAAAGTATTGCATTTTATAGACTGATTTATTATTTTTGAAATTAAATTTAAAGTGATATTGGAGAACAATGACAACAAATCGGTAGCACAATGCAGTATATAAGCAATATAAAATATGTTACAAATTAAAACAGCTTAAAATATAAGAGATAATATGAATTCAATCTCGAAACTCATGAACCCACCCTCGTACCAAAAAATTGCAAATTCATTGCATTTTTGCTTCAATGATGGCCATATAGCATACCATAGGGGGTACCCCCATATATAATATTGTACTGACAACTAACGCACTAATGTATAATAGGAGTATTAATATTCGAATTATGACAATTTTTTTTTTAAATCGAAATCAATATGCATATGCGAGTAACTAGTTTTCAAACAAAATTCTTCGCATGCCCTAGGTAAAGCAACAACCTAAAACCTTGATTTAATTTGAATTATTTCAACGATTTGTGGGAGTGTCTATGCGCCACTTGAAGGTCTACTGAATACTCTTTTTTTTGTTTTTGCATGTGTACTTCGGTTAATAATGTTTTGAATGTTAATAATTACCAAAATATGCACGTGCCTACAACAACACTAATCATATGGCAAATATTTTTTTATTTATTTACTAAAGTATATGTTGTTGTTGTATTGTATGTGTGAACATGTCTGTATTATTTATTAGCTACATTAGTAAGCAGACTAACATTAAGTAATTGACAGATAGTCGATTGGCCTTTAATGGTTAAGAGAGATATCGAATTTTCTGTGAAATCATGTGTTGCAGAAATGAAATAATTTTACTTTGGTTCAAATGTCGATCTCCATATATCTAGTATCTATACTGCTCTCATAGCCTGAAAAGTAAAAGTTTTGGTACACCCTCAAGCTGATCAGTTAAAAAATTGGACATTGGGCGCATATTTTAGATGACCTTTCACTTCAATACTAGCACCATTATAGTACCTTCCGTCCTGCAAAATCTTTGTTTTTTTTTTTAATAACTTCCACATCATTGTTGACTTTACAACGTATATCGATGCCAATAGCAGATTTTTGGTTTCAAGAAAATAACTGCTAGCATTTCTACAACACTTAGTGAGTTTTGTTTTTTTTATTACGGACATTGGATCATAATTCCAGTAGACCATATACCAAATATTATGATTTCCGTTCTTCTGGATTAATTTATACTATATATATAGTCAGAATGAGAAATATTTTTAACGAAATAGTAGAGAACCCTTTGCTCTCGCATTGAGAGTATCTAATGTTAAAAAAATAATACAAATATGCAATTCATTATCAACGAATGAATCAAATGAAGACATTTGCTTGTTCGGGGATTCTTGACCAAACACAATATTATAACTATGACCTAGGCTCCATATGAACATGGTTCCGTGCGATTTTTTCCTATTGCCAAAAAAAGGGAACATTAAAGGGCCAACGTTTTACAAGCATACGAGAAATCGCTGAGAGAGCTGAAAGGCTACCCCCAAAATAGAGTTTTCGAAGTCTTTCCACGATTATTGGTTTTTATACTCTCGCAATAAAGTTGCTAAGAGAGTCTAATAGTCTTGTTACATACCGGTTGTTTGTAACACCTAAAAGAATTAGATATAGTGTCATATATACTAAAGTCTATACGAAATATGTACATCAGGGTGACGAGTAGATTTGAAATGCGGATGTGTGTCCGTTCGTCTGTGCAAGCTGTAACTTGAGCAAAAATTGAGATATCTTGATGAAACTTGGTGCACATTTTACTTACACCTGTTACTTGGCATCATAGGAAGGTTGCTTTCGAAGATGGGCGAAATCGGACCATTGCGAATCCCACAAAATGGCAAAAACCGAAAACACATAAAGTGCCATAACTAAGCCATAAATAAAGCTATGGAAATAAAATTTGATATGAAGGATCGCACTAAGTGGGATATGTGGATGTAATTTTTAAGTTTATACATATCTCATAAACTACTAAATCGAGGAAATCGGATTATAACCACGCCCACCTCCCATACAAAAGTTATGTTGAAAACTACCAAAACTGATTTAATTCAGTAAGAAAAATCAACAGAAACCTTAAATTTCATTATAAAGATGGTACAGAAGAGCTGCACTCAAAATGGTATACAAAATATTAAATGGGCGTGGTTCGGACCACTTATGGGTCAAAAACCATATCTCCGAAACCATAATTTTTCAAGACCATATATATCGAATATGAGGACCTCAGTGCTTCTAATAAATATTTACTGAAATATAAGTAAGTCTCTCAGATATTTAGATATTTTTTCTAATAATATGTCTCCGTGCCAAAAATGAGTAAAAAATCGAAATTTTTTTTTGAATTTTTAACCCTTTATGCCCTTATCTTATAATTTTCCTTATTTCATCACCTTTTTACCCCCCAAAGGGAATTTTGGGACAGCAATATTTGTATGAGCTACAAATAAAAAACCAACTCAGAACATGATGCAAAATCATTGATTTATGCACTATTATTATCGCCATTTAGCGTAACCCAGGATTAACGACGTGGACGTAGCAGACATTTAATCCCTTTTTGTTTTTTTATTTTTGAATATTTTTTTTAATTAATAATTTTTCAAATTTTTAATTTTTTTGTTTTTTTTTGGTTTTGGTTTTTTATTTAAAATTATTAAGTACTTGAACCTAATCTACGTAATAATTTTAAATAAAAAATAAAAACCAAAAAAACAAAAAAAAATTTAAAATTTAAAAAATACAAAAAAATTAAAAAAATATTAAAAAATAAAAAAAAAAACAAAAAGGGATTAAATGTCTGCTACGTCCTCGTCGTTAATCCTAGGTTACGCTAAATGCAGATAATAATATTGCATAAATCAATGATTTTTCATCATGTTCTGAGTTGGTTTTTTATTTGTAGCTCATACAAATATTGCTGGGTTAAAAATTCAAAAAAATTTTTTTTTTCATTTTTTGCTATGAAATATTAATTTTAAAAATTTTTACGATACACAGTTTTAAAGTTTGAGAAATTCTATACAAAAAAGTCACTTGGTGTTTTAAAATCTGTTCATTAGTTTTAAAGTTATGGCGGTTCGAAAATTTTTTTACAAAAAACTTTGGCCCCTTACAGTATGGCAACCCCGCGTTACATAGACCTAACACCATATTTTTTATTTTAGGTTTTACATATACTATAAGATATATCATTGCCAAAGAAAATAAAGAACTTTTTTTTCAAGTGGCTTTTTTTCCAGAGAATGCCTCATATGCCGAATATATGAATCAAATTGTTTGTTATATTAATAAATCTAAATAAAGTGTTCGGTGACACCCGAACTTAGCCCTTCTTTACTTGTTGATTATATTATTTACTCTAATACAATTTATTTTTCTAGAACTTTTTCGTTAACTAGTTTATATTGATTATTTTCCCCAACACTGTACATTCCTGAAAAATTGCATATCATATAATTTTGACTTATATTTCTCAGCTTGTGAATGTGTTTTGTTTACTTTTTCGGCTTAATTAGTTTTTTTTATTAATTTTCGATATTTTCATTTTATTGCTGTATTCAAGTTTTTTTAGCACTTTTCAAAGGTGGTTAAGCTTTTTTATGCACTATGTACATATGTATGTATACCATATATGTGCATCGCTCTCCTCATTTGTTAGTTTTTATATGGTTTAAGTAATGTGCAATCATACATACATATCTACATACACACATACGAACAAATGCTTAAGTACTAGTATACCCAGTCATCTGCTTAGCAGCTTTTTTGGTTGGTCGTTATCACAATTGTTATGAGTTCATTATCGGCTTGCGGTACATGACATGAATATAAATGTAGATTTTTTTGATATGTAATTGACTATATAATATTTTTTAATTATTTATTATGATGTTTGTAAATATATTTAGTAGATACTAGAATAGTCAATATCTAAGAATAGTGATGATCAGTTGAGAGAATCTTTATTTTGAATTTTTTCGTAAATATTTAGAACTCATTTTTTAATTATTTTGAAAATTATTGCTATTAAAAAATTAAAAAAAAAAAAATAATTAAAATGTTTGTTCTTTCAGATAGTAATACTATATAAAATGAAATGATAATAAAAAAATCAAGAATTTAAATTAAAATTCAAAACTTGTAGCAGATAAGAAATATATGTTTGGGTTTTGAGCAACTAAGTAAAACAGCAATTTATCTGTAGATATATGAGTATACATTGAAATTTGAAGAGAACTTTTCACTAATATAAGTAAATTGTAACATTTTTATAGTACTTTCTTTAGTAAGCAACGGAGTAAAATTGTTACTAACTTGAAGCTTATTTGAGAAAACCGCCTACAACAATTTTAATAAGTTCCTTTAGCACCGGTAAACAGTTAAGCTCTTTTATACTTAACGAAAGTTTTAACAGAAATACAAGCTTTGTACTTAACGAAAGCTTCGATAAAAAGCGCAGCTGATGCTTATGGCTCGCGTCAGCACTATGCAGTTGCTTAGATCTCCCTAAAGATGGCGCGTGGCTACGAGAGAGCAAATCCACTGTTCGTGGCTAAAACAAAGCTTAATCAGTGTTCAATATTAAACACTTAAGATGGCGCTTCTGTTGGGCGCAAACGAACGTTAGATACTCTCGCAATTTTCAAAAATAAAAAAAATGTTTTCAACAACTTAAAAAAAATTTTGTTCAGAAAATCAATTGATAACGCTTTTTCTTGATACAAGTGTAAATAACGTTACGTCTTCTATTTTTTTGAAGATAGATATTTAATATCGCTATATCTCCTCTAGATTCAAACATTGAGGTTAGTGGGTACATATTTGTATGTATCAAATTGAATTTAAGGATTTTATGTTCAGTATGTAGGTCTGTGAAGTTTGGTTTTGCAAAAATTCTAAATTCGTAAATATCAAATATAGATTTGACAGGTATGTGTGAATAAAAAAATAACTGCGTCAATAATTAATCGGTTTGTTAAATAAATTATTAATTTAAAATCTTATATGAATATAAAGTAAATTTTCAATTAATCATGTTACTATATTATTTGAAAATGGAGACTTACCCATTATTTATCCCGCATGACCTCGTCTCTATCTCTATTTCGTAATTATCGATGATTTATGGTAATCTGTAAAGTTGTAATTGAGCTTTAAAGTTGTTGTACAGTTTACAGTTGTTGAATAGTAAGCTTCAAAGTCGTCACATCGCAGCTTCGAAGTGCTCTATTGAAGTTCCTTAGTTTTGGTCACTAAAATCCATAAGTCTTACCTCAGTAGTTTTCATATTGAAATGTTTTTTTTTTTTTTCAAGGAAATATTAGTGAAACTCTCGTTTTTGATTTGTTGTGTGAGTTGTTTGAGTTACATTTTCATTGAGATACATTTTCATCCAAATTTATACTCATCGACTGTTCCAACAAAGATTCTGGATTTTAGCAAATCCAAAAATTCCAAATTCTTAGCATATAAGGCCATACATTTTCTTTCATATCAGTGAAAATATTCGCCTGTTCAAAAAATTAATATTTCATTAGGGTTGCCATTTGTCTAAAATTGTCAAAAATTTGCTAAAAGTAGACTAATTAAATGCTTAACAGCAACTTCTTTACATAAAAATATATTTAAAGCTTGCTAAATATTAGTATTTATCTTAAATAACAACTCCGATGCCACACAAACACATATTCATATAATTAAAAGGCGCTGACCCACCTTCCTGCAAATTAACCACAATAATCATATGAAAATCTTTCACTTGCAGCTCAATATGAACTTTTTCCCCTCTCTCTCTTTATCATTTCATCATTAAACGGTTCGACTTAAATAAATGAAAATATAAGTGTCAAAAGTTTTATTGAATTATTGATTGACAGCTGCGGCGAACGCGCATAATGACAACGAAAAGGCTTATTTGACAGGCAAGCAAAGGTGACGGTAGTTGAGTTAAGTAATCCGAAAGTGGAAGCGGCAGATAAACAGAAAACAAAAGTGAATTGAGGATGAGCTGTATGCCGATGCAAGGAACTACAATTGAACGAAAGCATGTTGAGGTTATGATTGACTCACAGGCTGCTTTGATTGGCTGCCTGTCAAGTTGAATGAGTATTTCTTTCTTTTGTGACATAACTTCCCAAGCGGTTAGAGAAATACACAGAAAGAGAACAATACAAATACAAAAGAAATTAAATAATTGGTCAGTGGTTGCCAGCTTTCGGAACGTTTCAATTGTTTTCGCTTACATAAACTGACATTGATGACGATCAAAACAGTTTATGTTAATCACAAATGAATGAAAGTTAAGTAAATGGAGTTGAGGAAAGCTGTTACTGATGCGCAAGTAAAATGTTGGATGATGATTATGATTAGAGAGTGGAAGGGACTTTCAATTAAACATAATGGGTCAATTATAATAAAGAATAGAGTGAACTAGTAATATAATCAAAATACGCAAAATTCGGATTTTTCTCTACTAAATATTAAAAAAATTTCTTTCGACACTATTTAATTACAAAAGACACAAAATATGTTGGAGGAACAACGCTTTTGAAGATTTGATAAAATATGGCCTACTTGTCTAAAGACTGCATTTATTGATTCACCAAATGCACATTAGGGAATAAATTGTAGTATACTTTTGGGGTTAAATGTATTGTCGGTCATATCCGGTATGTTGCTTTTCAAAGCTTTTATTGATCGCCTCAACGTATGCAACATTTTTCTACTCAAAATTCTCAATTCCGGAAAAAGAAAATTTTATTTTCTTATTGGGCCCCATCATTGAATCCGCAGCAAATTCGATATCGATGCGATAAGGATTTTAAATCGAAAATGTTCATGCAATCGTTGATTCCGTCGATAAACTGCTTAACAACACAGTGTTTTATCGACAAATGAGACAAATTTGATAAATTGAATTGTCTGCGGTTGTTTCTTCGTTCAAAAAAATTTAGAACTGTCCTCCTCATCGAAAGAACTTAAACTTACTTAAATGAAGGGCGCATCCCCTGTTTTAAATATGCGTTTTACGTTTTTGTTATTTTTGTGTTTCATCCTATAAATAACCAATAAATAATATATACACAAGATGCCTTTACACATTTTCTTTTATTCAGTTTTGACCTGGATTGGATAGTCTACACCGTTTAACTATTGTGAAATTTCTTCCCAAAAGGTATTTAATTCGCCTGAGGCTCTTTGAGAAAATTCTTTCGCTATTGCGGGCGGGCAACGTTATATCGCTTTGAAACACCTTAGATTTATTTTTGATTGCCTTTTTTTGTCTTTTGTCTCTAAACTACCCACTTAAAATATAAATTAGTCCGTCAGCAGTAATTATTTACATAAAAACTTCCATATGGTTTATTTCATAAACATTTCTGCAATTCATTCACCAATGGATAAATTTCGATCAAAATTTTCGATTTTGCGGATTCAATGATTTCGAAATTAGCGACATCTATTAGCCGCGTAATGTATTTCTTCGAGTCGGTAAGTGAGTTTAATGTGATCGTAAATTTTATTACGGCTTCAATGATTCCGACATAAAATTGTTCGATCGTATCGAACCATTTTTCGATCGAAACGGATTCAATGATCAGGCCCATTATCTCTATTTCTGTAGGTATAAATTTGGAATTCATTTTTTTTGCAGGTTAGTAGAAGTGGATTTCTTGAAGAATAGTGTATATTATTCCACTATTCCTAACACCTTAAACAACAAGAGGACATATATATCTTTAGGCAAAGTAGACTGATGATATTCTGAACTAATTGTGACTCCGTGACTTTCAAAAATGCAATTAGTTCTGAAATATATACATATATATACCAAATGGATTGAAGAAAATATGTCATTGCTCGTCAAATATATGTTTTATATCCTGCTGAATGACAAATAAGGACTCCTAGGAGCCCAAACACAGAGCTCAAATATCTTAATAGAATGCTAAATATAACCAATACTAATAATAAGAGCTAATTTAACCTTAAGTCCTGAAGTTTCCTTGACAACTGTTTTAGGGAGTAGAGTAGTAGGGTCTATACTTTTGTGGCTAATTTCTAATACATTATTTTACTAGATTAAGAAATTAAATATTTTGACTTGATACTTACCTTAAGTTTTAAAAGTAAAATTTTTGAGCATTGCCTGGGCATTTGAGCCTCTAACAATGGTTACGATGACATATTTTTGCTTCGAAACAGCTGCTGATTAGCTCAAAAATCATATGGAAGCGGCATAAAATTTGCAAAAGCCTCCTTTTGTGCAGCAATTATAATTTTTTGTACATTTGTACACTTAATTAATTAAATTTTTTATCACTAAAATTTAATGTTCTTAAATACTGTTATAGCGGCAGGTGATGATTGTATGATGATTTAATTTGTTTTTAATATGATGAATATTTGGAAATGTTTATTTTTCGAATAGACTTCAAGTTCTAATTTATTTTCACGCGCACTAATTATCATTTAATTTTTAATTTTTAATATTTAATTTTGTGATTGTGGAATTGCTAAAATATTTTCATAAAATTATGCCATACTTTAAGATATTCATTGTTTGTATATTAATTCCGTATTTTAAGCATTATTTCTTTGTGGTTTTCTTTGGTTCACCACCGCAAGCACCCTGTAGCTCTTCATCCCCTTCTTCGGCTTCCCCCTCAGCCGCAGCACCAGCTGCTACTGCTGCTGCACCCACACATTCTTCAGCGTCTACTTTATATTTTTTAGGTTCTTTAGTGAGCTCTTCTTTAGGCTCTTTCTCAACCGTAACTGCAACCTCAATCCTTCCTTTAGCCACTGTTTTTGCTTTTTCAGCCGGTTTCACCGCCGCTTTTACAGCAGCTGCTGCAGTCGTAGCAGCCTCTTTTTTAACTTCACTTGTTTCTTTCTTTTCCTGCTTCTTTATGGCGCCAGAACTTTGCGGTTTCTCGGTCTGTTCTACGGTGGTCTTAGTCGTACTCTCGGCATCTGCAGGCATATCTTCATAGACATCATCGTCTATATTTTCGGCATTGCCTTCACCAATGCTCACATCAATGTACTCAATGTCATCCAATTCGCTTAGCCGTGTTATTGGTGCCTTATTCCTTAACGTGCCGAATTTATAGTTAACCCAATGCTCATACAACTCGCCGGGTCTCAACATAATCCGTGGAAAGTGGACCTGTAATGATTAAGAAGAAAATATTTTTAATGTTTGATTGAAATAGAGACAGCTCTTTAAACAGTGACTCTCTCTCTCTCTCTCTCTCTCCCTTCCTCTTCCCTCTGCCATCCCTCTCTATATTTCTCTCAATAATAAATATCATATTAAATGCTTCAAAAATGAAATCACCGCCATTTTGCGCTCATAAAGCTTATAGTTATATACTTGTAACGGTAAACGATGATTGTTTATATTTTGTCTTTGTACTTGTCAATTTCTCTCTTTAAGTCTTTTCATGTTTGCCATTTCAGAGCGTGGCTCATTCCTTATTTAATCCGCTTTGTTGAACTTTAGCTGCGTTTCTCTTTTACAGTCGTCTTGTCTTGTCTAGCTGCCTTACAATGAGCTGCTGAATAGCCTTTAATATCCTGTCTGTCTTTAGCGCATTATCCTTTCCTTTGACTTTCCGTCAATATTTTGTTGCTTTTGTCATTGTTGTGTTATCTTGTCTTCTTCCTTTTAATTCCCTCCTTCACTTATACACATCTTTACCATTCTTCCTGCGCCCAGCTGTCATTCTTGCGCTGTTTCTTTGCCATTGTCACTGTCAGTCAATGTCCAACTGTCTTTAGCATGGCGAAATGCTGGTATGCTGCCCTTTGCTATACTCACGTACTATTATATAACACACTCGTAAGTGCATGTGTAATGCTTTGCGTGTGCTTTTAATTGTAACCACTATTGAACTCACGTGATTGGGTGCGTCGGGATACCCTTGTGTCTCCAGACAGAATGCGCCATGTTTTTGGTAAGTTGTTCTGTCTCTGCCCTTGAGGAGTTTCTGCGAAAAGCGAATTCAAAGAATATTAAAATAATAGCAAGAATACGCAAATGATACTATATGAGTATATACATATGTATGTATTGTAATATATCATTGATGATTATGTAATGAGTTGCATTGATAGATTAAAGAAGTTTTATATTTTAATTATTAATAAGTCTAGACGTGATCGTCACGCATGTAGTTGGAAACGCACATAATGTATCTTACGTAGGTTTGATATAATAATGTAAAGAAATGCACGCAATCGAGGTACATCTATAAAAAACACCTGACCATGACCCTTCAATAATAATGAGTAGTTACTAGAGTTGATTATGCGATTGCCAAGAGTAGTGTACAATGCCAATTAATCATCATTCGGGAACGTGATGATTAATTGGCAAACCCATGCACTGCCTATACGATGATCTGGACAGGAGCATGACAAGGAAGAACAAAGCGCGCTGGATGGATCTACCGGGACGCAAAACTACTCCGAAACACACAAAATTTTTACTGTCGCTCGATCGAAGGGACTTAAGGAGTTTGTTTGACATACTCTCTGGCTATCTGGTGATAGTAAAAGCCTAAAAGATAGGGCTGACAAATCGAGAAGAAGAATACGAGTATAGAAAAGATCATCTCTTGTGCGATTGTCCTGCATTACCAAGGCAAAGCTGCCAAATTTTGGTGGCCATACAGTATGAGAAACTGGAAAGGGTACCGCGTCAAGCATAGACATCATAAAAGATGACTACTCCCCTCATGGACTACGTAGCGGCTCTCCATCTGGCCTCGCTAAGGACCAAAACTGGTATATTTGCGGTTTATTGGCCTACCAGATTAACATAACCAACTAGAATTCAGCTCTGAGACCTTTCGAGAATCTAAAGACCACATTAAAGTATTTAACGATTAAACAAATTTATACATAATGTTCTCAAGAGATATAATTTTGAAAGTTGCATAATAGACATTGATTGCAAATGAATAATTAAAGATGTAAGTTGTGGTTAGGAAGAAAGTTTCTAAAGAAAGAAGGTATTAAGAGGCACGTTCCTCAACTTTCCGCTTTCGTCTCATACCGAAAAATTGAAAAAGTTAATGGAGTACGCAGCAAAAACAGATATACAACTTATTATTGTAACCGATGTTAACTTCTACCAAAAAGTCTGGATAGCAAAGAGTGCAATTTTAGGATAATTCCAATATTGGTAATATCCCATCCTTTATCAAAATGACGAACACGCGAAGTCTAAGATATAATCATCTGTAATAGAAGTGTGTTAGACCTAGTATTCCATTGAAGGTCTCATTAGAGAACTCCGTAATGATCACAGGTGTATCGACATAAAAATTCAATGTCCATAAGTAATTATATGCAATACCCAAATTAGGTATGAACCGTAAACACGAGGCACGCTTTCAGTTCTTAACCGGTTCTATGTCAGGTATCAACTTGGAACAGTGGAAACCGCACAGTGAATCATCACGATTCTATATACAATAAATAAACTCTGAATGAAAGTATAACTGAAACGTCATTCTTCTCAAACTGCCATCTACCAAACTTAATGCGAAACATTGTGGGATGAATATCAGAACGTAGTTAGTGCCGGTGTTAGAGGTATAACAAAAATTTTTGTATCGAAGAACACTACTAGACACAAGAGTCCAATGCAAGACATTGTCAATCGTTCAAGCTATTTAAGCAGTGTGATGACATCGTGTTTAGCCCGGAAATGCTGACCATTCAAAGCAGCAGGTACTGTGTTGCAACACCAGAGAGAGCACACGCATATGAAACACTGTAAATATTTTTCTCTTATTTTTAATTGACAATTAATAGTAGCTTCCATTAGAATTACATGGCGCGCGTATAATAGCAATTTAGTTATACACGTGTGAATATATATTATGTATACTAGAGTACCTATACACGGCTAAAAAATCAGAAATGCACGTTCTCTAAACCGATCGATATGTTATGCATTTACAATATAATTAGACATACATATTCTTAAATTCATGCATACGAGGGCAGTTTGAAAAGTGTACGGGTTGAGATTTTTCCAAGCCGTAGTTTAAATTTATGCTAGTTTTATATATCGTAGAGGAATACTTTTAGCATTAGATTGACAATGGTAAAGCAACCCTGAAAACCTAAAAATGTTTATCAAAAATAAAAAAAAAATTTCGAATGTTCATTTAAGTGGTTATACCAGTGTGACACATTCAAAAATATAATGTGAAATCACTGCTCGGTGGTATGAACCTCTTTAGTTGAAATATTAAACGCGTTTTTCTCGAAATGACATTTTTCAAAATTGCTGACATCATAGCTCAACGAGTAATTGACCGATCAAATTGAAATTGAGTATTTTTGAATATATTTATTATACAATGACCTGCGATCTTTTTGATTGGTTGAAAATTGTCAATTTGGCATTAAAAAAACGACATTTTTTTCATAACTACGCCATTTTGGTAATTTTTGATCATTGTATAGGACATACTTTAATTTATATATGTTATTGAATTTTTTTGTTTCAGCTACTCATGCGGCCGGAATCATTTTAACAGTTGTGGAACTTTTGCTTTTGGCACCTTCGAAGACATCACAGAACTCCGTTATTTTTCAATGATTTTGTAAAAAAAAATCTTAAAATATAGCTGAAAATATTCCTTATTATGTCCAAAAAACGTTCAAACGAGTACTTTCTTTAAAAAAAATCATGAAAATCGGCTAATCTCTCATGGGTTACACTGGTATAGCTCATTAAGGCTCCAAAATGTTTTCCAGAATCTTCAGAATAAAAAAATTTACAATTATATACCTTTCATACTATCATGGTACTCTTTAAGGTACCCTCTTTAGATATCAGTTCGGATTAAACTCAAAAATTAAAAAAAAAATAAGTTTCTTTTAAAAAGGATTAGCTTTCAGAGTTCTCTTAAGGTTTGTAGATCATTCTTATCTTTAAATGACATCATGATTATGGCTTGCAAGAAACTTGAGCCTAATATGAAGCAGATGCGTTAGGATTAAATATTCTCTATGTACTTTCTTTCAGAAGTTGAGTACAGTAGTTCACTTAAATAAATCGGGGTCGTGTCAAGGCAGCATCGCTTATTGAAAATCATGAAAAAAGTTAAGGTATAATATTGAATATTGGAAAACTATGTTAAGTGGAACTTCGGTACTAAAATTAAAAATTTTAATTTATGACCTTAATAAGACCAATACTGACATATAGAAATATGGATTAACCGTTGTTGGTGTCACACAACTAGAAAGTAGTTGAATCTGAAAGCTTATTATGATTCAATTCTGTGAATTTTTTAAAATAGTTTATATGAAATTGGTCCTCCGCTTTCATCTGCCTACAACTGTTGAAAAACTCTACCGCGTGATTCTATACTTTGATAAGAAATTGAAGCAGAGACTAAGAGGCTTAGTGAGAGATCAAAAAAAAACTAGCCGAATTTCAAGTAGTCATCTAATGAGAGATGGACTGCATTAGGGAAATGTAACTCTTTTTTAACACTCACCACTTAAACTTCCCTCGTAAGCTAGCAAGTGCAAGTACTACTCATACGACCCAGTGTACCAGCAATACAAATATGCACAGCTAATGCATTTTCATTGTATTGAATGTTGGAGTGCTTGTAGACAGAGCAATAAAAATGTGGCCAAAAACTAAAAACCGATTGTAACACTAGAGTTTTAGGCGAATATATATGTAAGTGTGTGTGTGTATGTGTGCGTATAAGGAAGAGTGTGTATAAAGTGCACGCTAGCGAAACGCGTATGACACGTACCGAGTAGTCAGCATGCCACAAGCGGTAGAGCAGTCTAATAAATGCACATTTTATGAGACACATATGTGGCTACTACTACTTGTTTTTGTTTTTGTTTCTATGCGAATATTGTTGTAATATTAGTATGAAACTAAATATTTGTTTGTATGTGCGTGTGTATTTGTAGAGAGGTAACTGTCTGTTTTCGTATGAAAGGCGTAACGCTTGGACTGTGTGTGCCTTTGTTTTTCTGTCCTGTTTACACAAGACACATGTTTTTCTAATGAATAACCCTGCAGTCGTACACAAACGCATGCGTGTACCAAAAACAATTGGGCAAGCGAATAACAAATGCTTATGGGCAAAAAGTAGTCGTACCGTTAGTTCAAAAATAATAAAAAAGCGAGCATAAAATCATAGTAGATGCAAACACTTGACTGGCTTGCAAGCGTTTTTCCGTTTTACTGCAGTTGCAGCGTAAGCTAACGGTGTTGCTCTAATTTTGTTAGTATTTTATTGTATTTGGCTGCGTTTTTCGACAGCACGAGTGCGAGTGTGCCACCGAAGGCAAGAAAACGAATCGGTAAGCGCTGCAGCATAAGCACGTGCCAGTCATAATAATGTCCACTTTTCAGCTAACAAAACTATTTTGCTGCTCGAGTGCATAAAGGCATCCTGTAGCACACGCACGCTCCAACGCTTCAGTGCACGGCACACACATGCATACGGAGGACAAATGTGAAATAAAGTGCAGCGGAAACGGAAATTGTATGATTGCAATCATAAAATACGCTGTTGGCCTTCAAGTGGCGCGCGTGTATGGAATCTTATGTACGTTTACGGCTACAAAAACAACGAAAATATTACTCTAAGTGTAATTTCTATTATTCTGTGCGCTGGAACTCACTTTGCAGTTAGTCAATTAAATTAGTTTTGAAATACGTTTTAAGTGAATTTTAATGGTAATTAGCGGCACAAGTAGCTGTGTGTTCAAGTTTGCAATATTGCGTATGTAAACAACGGTTTCTTCTCAAATTAGCTAAATGTGACTTTATACTAAGATATGTGACTCCAGTAGAAGCCAAATTAGTTTATGTAATTTTAAATATTTCTATGATCACTTATAGGCCTTTGGGATTCTAAAAAGAGAGTCGACACACACTATCTCTTTGTCGATTTTAAAGCTGCTTTTGACAGCACGAAAAGGCACGCGATGCCTGAATTTGGTATCCCTGCAAAACTAATACGGCTGTGTAAGCTGACGTTGAGCAACACCAAAAGCTCCGTCAGGATCGGGAAGGACCTCTCCGAGCCGTTCGATACCAGACGAGGTTTCAGACAAGGTGACTCACTCTCGTGTGATTTCTTTAACTTGATGCTGGAGAAAATAATACGAGCTGCAGAGCTAAATAGAGAAGATACAATCTTCTACAAGAGTGTACAGCTGCTGGCGTACGCCGATGATATTGATATCATCGGAAGCAACAACCGCGCCGTTTGTTCTGCGTTTTCCAGACTAGATAAAGAAGCGAAGCGTATGGGTCTGGTGGTGAATGAGGACAAGACGATATATCTCCTGTCATCAAACAAACAGTCGGCGCATTCGCGTTTTGGCTCCCACATCACTGTTGACAGTCATAATTTGAAGTTGTAGATAATTTCGTTTATCTTGGAACCAGCAGCAATAACAATGTCAGCCTCGAAATCCAGCGCAGAATCACTCTTGCCAACAGGTCCTACTATGGACTGAGTGGGGAATTGAAAAGAAAAGTCCTCTCTCGACGAACAAAAACTAAAATTTACAAGTACTTTATAGTGCAGAAGCGTGGACGGTGTCAACATCCGATGAGACGGCACTAGGAGTTTTCGAGAGAAAGGTTTTGCGGAAGATTTATGGTCCATTAAACATTGGCAACGGCGAATACCGCAGACGATGGAATGATAAGCTGTTTGTGTTATTCGACGACATGGACATAGTCCAGCGAATAAAAAGACAGCGGCTACGCTGGCTAGATCATGTTGTCCGAATGGACGAAAACACTCCAGCCCTGAAAGTGTTCGATGCAGTACCCGCCGGAGGAAGCCGAGGAAGGAGAAGGCCTCCACTCCGTTGGAGGGACCAGATGGAGAGCTACCTGGTTACAATTGGGATCTCCAACTGGCGCCAAACTGCGAGCGAAAGAGAGGAGTGGCGCGATATCATCTATTCGGCTATAACCGGCTAAACCAATCACATACATACATACAAAAGCTACATAGTCCAGAAAATATTGCAGGGAGATTCTTCTACATTTTCTTGTAAACTAAAATAACTTAGACTCTTGTCAACCTAAAATACATTTTTTTCACCATTCCAAAAATTAATTGATAAAGTTATTAAAATCGTTATTAAAACCTTAACCCTTCTGCTATGTTAGGAAAAAATTACACATATAGTGTTTTGGGTCAATTTGACCCACTTATAAAAACTCCACTAATAACACTATTTTATTGAAAGAGTTCATATTTTTTTATTTGAATCAAGTTAAGTGTATGTTAATTGTAGAAAATGGTTGAGATATGCATGTTTTAACGGCAATTTTCACAAACTAAGTTGCTGTGTTCCTTGCAAACAAATTTTTGGCACGTACTACAAACAGCTGAATATTTGTTCGAATTTTTTGTATGATGACAGAAGAAACATCGCTGTCGTTTTTTGGTGGATTCATTTCTGGCAGAGCATAGAGCTGTGCAAAATATACTCGATTTCCGATAACTAGCTTTCTTTTTTGATAGAGTGATGTAATAATAAACGGCTGGCATCCTCCAGCAACATAAAAAACAGATATTATTTTAATTTTCATATTTATCTATTCCTTTTACTGCAGATAACAAATAGAAGAAGAATCAATACAATACGACTAGACTAACACGCGAATTTCGACGAGTTTTACTGAAAATTGGGTCAAATTGACCCAAAACATAGCAGAAGGGTTAAATACATAGGTATTTTCAGGTAAAATTGTACTATAATATATACCATTGAGTTATCGAAACTGAATAAAGGAAAGACAAAAGGAAGTAGGAATTAGAGATTTAAGTGGAAAATTAGATTTTTTCGATATTGAATACTAAAGGTAAAAATTGTCGCTTCTCATCTGTAGTTACAGGTTATAATCTGTTTTTGTGCTTTTTATATTACTGTTCTTTTTAAACTTCGAAAACACTATTACCTAACCATAATTTAGAATTTTTTTCGTTTTTGAAAAAGCTCATGTGAACCAATGATTTGAAGTAAAATTATATTAAGGGGCTAAATGGGTTTCGTGGGTTCAAAAAATCGAGTTTTTGTTTTTTGGCTTATTTATTTCTACAACATCTCAAGAATATTATCCTTAATTTTCAAGTTGATCCGAATAATAATTTCAGATTTGGAAGATGTGAGCTCCAAGTCAGATATTATTGTTACTCAAAACTTTAAATGCGTTTTTCTCGGAACTCTGTTCAAAGTCGGTTGTCAAAATTTCTCGAAAACTACACAACCGATTTTGATCAAATATTGCACAAGTGTTAAATATTTAAAAACAAAAACAAAATGTCAAGCAAATTTGACCAAAATTTTCATCTTTTTGGAAAAATGTCTGCCAAAATTCCAATTTTTTACTTTTTTTTTGTCTTTCCTTCGTTCAAGCACGAGTTTATGGTCTTACCTAACACTTATTTTTGTTTTTTCATTTTGGATGATCCTGTCAGTAGTTTTGCTGACAATCATACAATGTCACAATGGAGGAGTTTTAATTTTTTTTTGCAAATTTCAGAAATTATCCTTTAAACATGTATCTAAAAGACAGAAAAATTTTTGAATTAAATGAATAATTTTTTACATAAAAAAAAATATCGAAAATAGGCCATTTTTTACCCGACTAAACCCATGGAACCCCTTAAAGGAACAGCAAACGAATGAAACTAGGTGAGGCCTGGATCAAGTTTTTCGGATAGTTGCCTCCTAAGCAAAATTTACTTCAATGTATATTTACCAAATTATAGTTATTTAAGAAGAATATTAAAAAATATTGGATAAAAAAATACAGTAAAATAGAGTTGCTATTTTACTAAACAAGGAAAATCATTCATTTAAGTAAATAAAATGTAATATGTTGATTTATATAAAAATTAAGGCTACAATCTACATACTTATCTAAAATATCAAATTGAAAATTGATCCACTTTAATGATGCCAAATTTGAGTAAATAATTTTTACAAAACAGTATTGTGATACTATGAGAAAACTCTTACTTTCCAATAGTCCTTATCTGGATATACATCCTATATTTTCAAAATTTTCTAATTCTGATGAAGAAAAACTCTAGCCATAAAATTTCACAGACAGTATTGAAACATATGCGCAATTTTTATGAAGAAAAACTTGATTTTCGTGATTGTGTTCACAGCAACGGAATGCGTTTGATCTTTCAACCAGTTACTAAAAACAATTCAGATCGAAATTACAGAGTTGGAGGAGCCAATTCATAAGAAAGGAATTAAATTGTTGAAATTAAAAATTGTCTCCCTTTGCAGAATGTAGCAACAATGGTAGTTGCCTCTAAAACTTGGTTTTCCATTAGAAAATCCAAGATAAATTCGGCAAATCATTTTCAGGGTCTATATGCTACTACGGTTCTCTCTAAATAAATCTAGTATACTATGAGGCAGTCAACTGAGCTTGTTATAAAGAAATACTATACATTAAAATCCTTGTTTCTCCAATCTAAAACATATGAAAAATAAAAAAATAAACGCCAATTGTGAATTTTACACGGAAATATGATATTTATAAATAAAAGTTGAGTATACGACACGGCTACCATTTCCTATCTCTCTATCATTTATATTGTAAAGCTAACCGCTAAAATTTCGTATTCATATATTGATTGTGATGATTGTTTTGGTTTATACCAAAAACAATTTTTAACTGCCTAATTGTTGTTACCGGAGTTTATAGTTTTATTGTTGTTGTTCAATGGTTTAAATTTTATTTCAGCAGCTTCTGTTTTTCTTTGGCACCGCGGCTTCGGTTTAAATAAACACGAGCATTTCCTGAAAAGCTTTTTATTTCGCTGTGAATTCCCTTTCTCTTACTCCTATGGTTATGCAGTATTGTTGTTTGTTTTTGTTGTTATTACAGCTTTTCGCAAGGCAAAGCTTATTGTTTTGAATTTTCAGTTGCCAGCAAATAGCGTGAATGATTGTTATTATTGTTGTTGTGTGTTCCTCAATGCGCAAATCAAACAACACTTTATGAAAGTTTTCTCAACTTGCAGCGAGCAGCACTCATGCCGCCAACACAACACAGTGGTCAGCAGCAACAAACACACTTTCATACACATACATACTTATTAGCTTGTACACATTTGTTTATAAACTCATGAAATGCTTATATTCATTTATGCTCATTTACATGTAAACACACACACACACATGCACTCGCACAAATACGAGTAGAATAAAGTTGTGTGCTTGCCTCCAAACTCATTGCAAAAATTCGAGCTTTGAAAGTTGCTCAATTGCGGTTGCTGCCACATCGTTGGCTAATTGAGTGCGCCATTAAAGCGTTCATACACATACATAGATGCGTGTATTTGCCACACATCAATAAGTGAGTATGTATGCAAATTGAAAGTACAACAAAATGTAAACAGGCAAAACAACAATTCATTGAAATTTCAACAACAACAAACAGGCGAACTCTGTAAAAGTGTACTTAAATAGTTGTTTTTGGATTTGTGTTTTTTTTATTTTTTAGGCTTATGGACTCTTCATGTAGAGGATTGTGGATTTTCACATGCCTTTGCATTCTATGTCTGTGTTATTCACTTTAATAATGAAGTAACTCCAATTAACTTCTCGGAGGAGTTTCACATTCTAGTTTATAAAACATTTAGTTATGAAATAAGGAAAAATTAAAACAATTTTTATGAATTTTTGCCCTAATTTTGCCAGTATGGATTTTAATAAAGTTCTAAAAATAGTTGTAGTACAGACTAGTTATTTAATTGCGTAGCTCTCTGTTCAATATTAATAATAATGAGGTCTTCTTTGTAATAAAACGGAAGAATTAAAGAAAAAAATAAGGCTGAAAGAAGTAGGTTATATGAGCATAACTTGATTTGTAAATTACTATTTAAAATAAAAATTTCTGCCTTTCATATTTCCAGAAATAATTAAAATTATACATCAAATTCTTTAAGATTAGCAAATATAAACTATGTTTGTTGGAAACCCATTAAGGTCGAAAAGTAACCACCATTTTGTACAATATTTGAAAAAACTGAAAGTAATATATAGTCACAGAACTTTATGAGTGCGATCACTGTTAGAGAAATTTTTTTCTTCGAGGACTTTTCTTGTCAACACTTTTCTAGTGCTTTAATATGTTTTCAGCTACGATAAGGTAAATTAATTAAGTAAACTATATGAGCTCATGGTACAAAGTACCATTTAGAACAATTCGCAGATATTATTAAGGATTAAAAAAAAATGTTCGAAAACTATTTAAATAGATCAAATCGAATGATGGGCCCTTTGTATAATAAAACGGAATTTAGCATGTCTCTTATCCATAAATTATATAAAGTTAGTGGGTTTTATATAAAGTCCTTAACCGTAGGTTTACCACGATGATGGAAGTATGATGTCATGAGGCGCGTTTTTTTGGTAAGGCGGAACCAATTTGAATATACTAAAAATTAAAATGGATAAATTTTTCTTTGAGTCCATGTCCATAAACTGGATACTTTTGTAGAAGAATGATACAAAGGCAAAGACCGGATCCCAATCCAAAATTTACTAGAATGATGTCGAGACACAAATAGCATAAAAATATTCAAAATGTTGGATGACTTATGTGCTGGAGTAGAGGACTTTCGGAATACAATCCCAGAACTAAATATATATATTACAAAATACTAACCAATACCACACTTTCATGCCATTTATTATTTATTTCTGTACTTTTTTCATGTCTTTGGAAGCTCTTTTAAAACTGCGCTATTTTTTTTATTTTTAATATCTACTGTTTTTGTGTTTTCATAATATGCAAGTGAATAATTTGCAAAATAAAATCAATTCTTTAAATCTTTCCTTGATAAACTAAATTAATAGTTTCTGTTATTGAAGACCAAGTGTGCCATTTATGTGGACATGGCTGAACTACTTATATAAATAAAACTTACTGGCGACATTTCACTTTGGTATCCCATCCTACTCCATGAAAATGGATTAAATCCATCCATAAGTAAGATTAAGTCCATCCTTCCTACAAATATCATGTAGAAGAAATGGTATAGAAGGAATTTATTCAGATTGGGATAAAAAAATTATATTTTGTTCATATAATCTTGACTCTACGTTGAATCGTCCCAAACAGTGGCCAAGCCGGGATTGACGGTCAGGTAGGTTTTGCTGTGTGTTTGGTGGGATTGAGCTGCTTCCATTTGGCAGACGCTTAATCCGAATTAACCCACGATTACCATATGCTAACGCAAAATTTTTCCCTATATCTTCATAAATAACTTGAAAATTACACTATAAAACTGCGAACTTCGTTGTTTTTTTGCATTTTCCGGAAAAGTTAAATATTGATTATAATGAATCAAATACATGGGTGTATTTCATTTCAGAAAAATCTGAAACGTAAAAAGTTCTGGGCAGTACCGGGTTAATTCTACCATCTACTGCGTACAATAGGACTGCTTGAAGCAGGCGATCGACCAGAAGCGTCCAGAATTGGCCAACAGGAAGGGTGTAGTGTACCACCAGGACAACGCCAGACCACACACTTCGTTGATGACTCGTCAGAAGCCACTGGAGCTCGGATGGGAGGTTTTAACGCATCCACCATATAATCCGAACATAGCGCCAAGTGATTACTACGGAACGAACGCTCTTGGTGGTGTTAAGTTGAACTGAAAAGAGGCTTGTGAAAAGTGGCTGTCCGAGTTCTTCGCCGCTTATTTGCCGCCTAGATGGAAACAGATTATCGAAGGAAACGGCGCATATTTGAACTAAATCCGATCACTGTAAAACTTTTTATAAAGCATTGAATAAAGAGCAAAATACCGGAAGGGAGATATTTACCAACCTAATATGCAACAAATTATGTGCTCAAATCTTACTTTATTACATCAGATGTAAAACCATGAATTGAAGTTAGCACATTTTAATAGTAAACACCACAAAACACTTAAAACTTTTGTTTGTAAACACATATGAACTCCTAACGGCTACCACTTTTTCTTAACAGATCAACTAACCGGTTTAGTGTTCGCTTTATTTTTGTTGTACCTTTCAATTGATTCGCTCATGTTTTGCTGCAGTCAAACATAACAACACTTTGCCTGCACCCCCTATTCCCGTCGGCTTCCCTTCACTCATGCACAACAAACAACACTTCACTTTCCCACCACAGCACCACAAGGAATTCAACACAGTTCACTGCATTGCTTTTAGCACAACCAAAGCGCTTTTGCCACTTACTATAAAGTTAGTAGCATTGCAACGGTATTTTGAACATTTTTCAATATTTTTTTAACCAACCCTGTCTTCAACTTTTCCTATTTCATTTCATAACGGTGAAACGGCTAATTGCTTGTTGCGCTTGATTGGCGCGCACTTGGTTGCTTGAGTGCGAAATATTGCGCAATAATGCGAAGAGTGTGTGTGGGTAAGCATAATAACTGCAGCTGTAATCTCTTAAATACATTTAATACCTCATTTGCTGCGCTGCAACGTGTAAATCTTACACTTTAAAAATATATTAAAAATATTTTTTTTTTGCTCTTAATGTAGCATTGACTCACCTCGCCCTTTCGCTCATCTGGCAGAAAGTTGCCGGTATAGAATTGTACGCCTGGCTGATTGCTATAGACCTCCATCCAACGACCGGTCGGCTGGTGGATAACTCTGTGATGGAAGAAATTTATTTGTAATTATGGATGGATGTATTTTAGGAATATCTTGAAGTTCAACATTTTTTTCCAGTACTCACTTTGCCACTCTGGTGATATCCTTTGGACCCAATTCATCGCGTGTCACACAAAAGTTGTCATCGAAACCCAATTTTCTATCTTCAATTTTACGTATACGCCGACCCAAATTTTCTCCACAACGAAAGTCATAGGGGGTGTGGATGACAGGAAGATAGACCCCTGTTGGTATACATTCATCATTTGTTTGGGTTATTTCACGCGCAAATATCGAAACAGTGTGCTGATAAAGAGCATCTCGGCCGGCATCCTGATTTTAATTTTAATAAAATAACAATTTAATAAAAACTTGCTCCCCGCTCCCACAAAATACTCACATGTCCAGCCAAATTGAAGTACGAATGATTTGTCATATTCACTATTGTGGTCATTGTTGTTTTTGCCGTCATATAAACACGCAAAGTATTATCTTCGTGTATTGTATAACGCACAGTACAAAAGAGTTCACCCGGATAACCCTCGTGACCGTCCGGTGAACGATGACAGAAAGTCACACCATTTTCGTGGATTTCCTTCAGATTCCATGGTATTTTATCGAAACCAATATTGCCGCCATGCAAATGATGAATGCCATGATTTTGGGTAACTTGTACTTCTTTGTCGTAAATAAAGAAACTGCCGTATGAAAGACGATTACAAACACGTCCAACGGTGGCGCCAAAATACGGATTACCGCAATCTTCATATTCTGAAAGAAAATAAGTTAGAAAAAGTGGGATAGTTAAAAATTTTCATGTCTCAAATTTGAAGAATAAGTTGTGAAATCTTTCTACATCATACAGTTTCTCTTCTCATCTGCAAAAAGGAATACACTCGTAATAACCCATATCCCCCTAACTTCAATATAATACCAGCTAAAATTATTGATCCTGAAACTGGAGCCTCCACATGAGCCTTAGGTAATCATAGAGTTCTAGTACTGGTAGTGCTGGTCTAGTCTAGTACGAAATTACTAACAAAATCTACAAAAGCGGTGACAATGAAGGAAATTACTTCATCAATTTGCAGAAAAGCGAAAAACCCATAACCTGTGATTCTATTGATCGGACTCTGAGGAAGTTCGGATCAATAGTGCGACTAAAATATCGATTTGGACCAGAAAAGCTTTACCCTAAGTAATGGAGCTGGGGTAATTCTAACTTTAGGTGGTAGCGTAGACGTACCGTCTCGTCAATTTCGGAAGTTCGTGTAGTCTCTGCCGTCCGACCTATGACAACAACGCGCTCATGCTAGCCAAACTGGTGAACAGACTTATTGGACGAAAAGAAGACAGCGCAGGGCTTTGCTACTCTGAAAGATCTACTACTAGGGATACGACGTCGAGTTTAACTTTGCAAGCTTATCAAGACAGCGTCGGTACATTTGAGTATTATAAAGAGTTGACAAGCTTACCTCAAGCAATTTTCAATCACAATGAAGAAATGTTTAGGAATGTTCCCTTACCCAAATTGTAACTGGAAAAAGATCTCAACAGTAAATTACACCTCTGTCTATACTATTTCGTTTCGAATCATTTACAAAGAAGTTCAATATTAAATTTCCATACCGAATATTCCGTCCCTTTCACAGAGCTGTTAGGGGGCTTCAATTGAACCATAAAGACTGGCTGGAAATGCAATTTATTTAGAAGTCCTGTGTGTTTCAAACAATAAGCCAACGATCATAACTCTTACATAAATCTGATGGCATTCCTAGTTTAGAAAGGCCTATATTCAACCATATACTTAAAAGCTTGATTCAGCCTAAAAAATAAAAAAAATAATGAAATACCTAATCGTCCGCAGAGAAAGATTTTCTATAAAAACAAATGACTAACTTATGTGTGTAGCCGGAACAAACAATCCGTCCAAAAGCGTGCTCTTAATTCGCTGAGCATTGCATCGGGCTGACGTCCGTGGCGCTCATAAGCTCTCACTTCGGTTTTGCAGCTGCTGCTAAAGCAGCTGAAGTGTGTCTGCATGCGAGAGTGTGACTTGTTGTTGGCCTTGTTTTTGTGTGGCATGCAACAGACTTACCGGAAGTGGCCATTGCATACCAAGTGCCACTACAATCAACCGCCAACCGACAACCGCCGTCACCTCGGCATCGCCACAGTCCATAGAGTATAGCAGCGTCGGGCCACTTCAAGTCGGCATTAGTGACAACCGAGAGGGCGTTGTTTTTTTGTTGCTCAAACGCTAGACGACCGCTTGAGGTCAAGCTTTTTTTCGACTAACCAGTCATATGTAGCCACTTTAGGTAGGTATGAGTTGTGTAACCATCGTTGGTGGTCGGTTGTCTTCATAGCTGGTAACGTCGTATTAGCGCCACGCACACATGCATATGGGAGCATATGAAGTGACCAAAACTGCAGTATTCGGTGGCTTAGTGCGATGACCGTTACACACACACACACACCCTAACTAACCATCCGGCGCATGGCCCCATCTCTGTTTGGGACGCAGACGGTTCGCATTTTTGTTGAGGTCAGTCGTTGTGAGCCGCACTGCAACCGGCCATTGTTGGTGTGTGTTTTTGTTTTATGGCTACAGTTGGTGTTGCCATTGTTTGCTTTGCTCTTTGCGTTTTCCGAGTGTGAATTGCGATTTTTGCTTTTGTCTTCCGTTTCGCCGCTGCAACGCGTCAGTTCCGCTTAAGTGGGAAATTTGTTACCCTCGAAGCGTTACAAGTGGTAACACCAAATTGGCCCTCAACAGCGACGAGTGTGAGTAAGCCGGGAAAAAAGCAAAAAACAAAAAAAATCAAAATGTCGTACTCTCATATGGGAAAAATTCAGCTGCTGCAGAATACACACATGCTTAGAAAGACAGAAAGGCAGACAGACAGACAGCTGCATTCGTACATATATGCGCGGACCGCCGCACGAACCGACGGACGTACGGGGCTTTAGCTGACCACTCCAGATGGCAAAGTGTTTGTGTGCATCCGGTATTTCCGGCTGTTTTTGTAGACTCTACATTCTATTTTTTCCGGTTTCCCCTTTGACAGCGACCTCCTCGGCCCTCGGCGTCGGCTTCTCTCTCGACATTTCGACCATTGCTAGTTTAACACAGCCATTGTTTAAGCTGTTTGTGTCATTGTTTGCTGGCCATCAGTGTCAGCATAATATTTGCCACGTTGTTAAAGGGAAATGTGTTCACGTCACGTGCGGTGCAAAGTATGTCTGTGACACTTATGCCAACATATGAATACGAGCATGTGTGTGTCTGCGCGCATGCATGCTTGACAGTAACTAATACTGACACCTCTGCTTTATTTCTTCATCTTACGAAATGCCTGTGCGTTGCTTTAAAACCTTTTAATCGTTTCCGAATTTGTGGCATTTATGAGAGATTACATTACTGTGGAGATTTCTTTAGCAGTGCTAAGGATTGGAACACATTTCTTAGCAGAGTTCTTCTATGTATCTCAAATCTAAACTATGTGAAATCGTTTCTCTCAAAATCAGTCTGGGATGCAGTGAACTCTGGATAAGGTTACGTTAGGTTAGTCTGGTAGGTTAATAAGCCACAAATAGATTAGTTTTGGCAGTGACGCCACGTAGTCAATGAGAAGTAGTCATCCTTTAGGATCTCTGCACACGACGCGAATTTTAAAAAGTTATGTGCTTTCACTATCGATACCTCGTTCAGATTTTCGTACTGTATCAGATCATCTCTGATGAGACAGCGGCACTGAGGCGGGTGCCGCTACCAGACAGTGAGAATTCCAACCTTATGTACTCCTACAGTCCATTCTATCGAGCGACAGTTGGAATTTTAGGTATTTCTCATCAACTAAGGATATATTTCAAGGTTATTAATTCTGAAAGCAAGGTCACACGGGTCACTTACTCATTTGGTGGACTAAAATAGTCCTTCTCCCAACTAAATTTGAATTTTTGGTAACGAATGATTTTTGAATATTGTGAATGCTCTTTCTAGCTCTTTCAATATCTTTGTGATACATGCCATTTTCTTTATTCATTGAATCTGCTCTTTGAAGCCTAACAATACCTCCAAAACATGTTTGTTAAAGACTTTCAAGTTGAAGCCTCAAAATTAGCCCGTTTCTTTCTTTCCTAACCAAAAGTTTCAATAATAATCTTTAGATTATTCGCTTCATGAGAGCCATTCCAGGTGTTCCAGATACTAAACTGTACCCACGAAAGTCTGATCTACAAAACCGGACCGGGCCCAAATTGGTATTCGGCTAAGGACTGTCAACATAGCAAATATATGTAAAGTCTATAAAACCGGACCGGGCCCAAATTGGTATTCGGCTAAGGACAGTTAACTTAGTAATATTTGCAAAATATTTTTCTATCGCTAAAACAGCAAAAACAACATCGATAAATAAAATATTTTCAAAACGTCTTTCTGTGTCCAGATAACGCCCGATTTCGAAGATTCACACCTCACATCATGGGCACAACAAAGTTTCGTTTCGTTAACTTTAATAATAAAGAGATTTTGTTATATATCCGAGATTTTTATCGAGCTTAAAGGAAGAATTGTTCGATATCGGATCTGGCATGCTTGAAGCAGTAAACAAAAATTTATCGTTTTATTCATTTCGTATTCAAAAAGTAGGCCAATTAAATTGTGGAAAAATCAGAAATTTGGTTAATTAAATTGTTAGATATCCAATAACTTAATACTATGAAACTCTGTTCAGCTATCAAAAAGCTTCCTAGCAACCCATCATCTGTCAATGCATTTTTTATAGCGTTATTTGTCCGAGAGGATGGACGAACAAACGGATAGATAGACCAACAAAGCGAAAAAATCGATCCTTTTGATAGAAATACATATATATTTTTAGTATATAACCCACCCAAGATGACTTTCTAGTGTGTGCTTTGATTCAATCAATAGCAAAAATTAATTTAGTCTTAAAGACATCTAAGATTAAAGCATCTTGGTGGGTTCATCTAGAACAACTTATCTGATCTTAGAACAGATCCATCAAATTGAGTATATAAACTCATGATCGTGAACTGAATACTTTAAAACTCACATATATATCGAAGAACTTACCTTCTATTAAATCGAAGCCCATAACCACGTCTTCCAGTTTGCCGGATTCATCTGGAATTCTGAGAGAAAAGATGGCGGCACCATAAGATATGACCTTCATTTTTACAAATTCAATGGGAATTGGGATCATTTCATTGACATTTGTTTACAGCAATGCCATCACCGGATGTCATTTATTGTATTTAGAATGCATTATATAAGAAATATTATTTGCATTGCCACATGCGATTTCCAGAGTAGCGAAGCGTTGAAGAGCCAACATGCAGAAACAAAAAAGTAAAAAATGAAAAATAAATAATTTAAAATAAAGCAAAAATTATGTGTTAATACTATGCTAAAAATGAAATAAGTATAAGGAGCAAAAAAATCAAAGGAAAGTAGTCAAAATAAGAAACAATTCACAACGACCAAAGAAATTGTTAACTTTACGGTGAAACAGTTATATGTATATGGTAACTATAGCATGTAGACTACCGCATATGCTTTTACTCCATAAATACTATAATGAATATATACATGCACTCATATTTATGAACACTCCGTTAATTGTTGTGTCATATTTCGACCACACACGCCACATTAACACTTCCGACTACTTCCGTGGATTCGCAATTTTTATTATTTATTTAAATGCTTGCGTCTTTCTTTCTTCTTAAATGACCGCTACCCATTCCTTTGCCTCATAAGTGTAGACATTTGTACAGTTTCAGAGAATGCATTACGGATAAATGTTGCGAAAATCCTGAGGAGACTTAATGGAAATGGACACAGTTCTTATAGCCTTTCAGCAGAAAAGAACCTACTCGATTGCGTACCAACTTAATACCCTTCTCTGGTGGTCGACGGCTGTTTGCGGCACGTGCTGCATGGTTTCTCTTTTTCTCTTCTTAGTTGTCGGAGGATGTTGCTGCTTTGGTATGCATGTGTGGGTTTGGGAAGTGTAAAAGAAAGTTTCGTATGTAGGGTAAAATATAAAAAAAATCTTTTTCTGGGAATCTGCGGATTTCGAAGATTATGTTTAACATGGATTTTATAAATTTTACACTGTAAGGATGGCAAGAAATAGTTATTGTGTTATATATAGCCTCATAACTATATAAGAGATTGGCAAAATAAATAAATCAGCTGGTTGAAGAGTTTGTTTCGAGTAAAGCTAAAACAATTTTTTAGGGAAATTTGGATTGTTTTATTCAAGAAAGTTGTCATCGACGCATAAATATTTCCTGCAATATCATTTTCGTAGTACGATGAACCATTTGCTTCAGAACAGCCCTCTTTCTCGACGACTATCTCTTCATTTTCGATCAATTTCTTTACAGCGAGAATTCTCATTATGCCTGAGATCAAAAAAGGTCTCTTTAGACTTATTCTGGAAACCATGGTGGATTCTAAAGTAATTAGAGGTCCAATTCATACAATTTTGAGATAACAAATTTTTTAAGGTTATGTCTAACTATTCGATAATCTCAAAGATTATATATAATTTATTCTGGTTTATTTACTTATCACAGTCAAGATTACTCGATGATCAGAGATAATGATCGAGTGAAGTAGATATCAGTGAGTGAAAGGACACTTGAGGAAGATTTTTCTTGAAGAAAGTTTTGATTTAGATGATAGTAATATGGATCTGACTGATATGTAACTCTAAAGAATCTTTCCAGGTAACAGCCCCAAAGGTAACTGTAGTCATCCCCACAAAAGTTTTATGGATGAGGTTATATTTATCATATGAGTGACGAATATTCTGCAATTTTAGCTGAGTTTATAAGAAGCTTTCGATATTTTCGGAAATAGATGCTAAGTTATGTAAACTATAGTATATCATATGAGCCCAGTTTTACCTAAAATGAGCCAAATTTCCGAAAAATATATAAACTCTGCACCCATTTTATTTCCAGTGTGTGTGCTTACTGTTAATGGTGAAGAATATATGTGTCTCGAAATTAAGGCCTATCCATAACTCATAGTCGCACCCTTTTTCAACTCTCCCAGCCTTATCCGCTCGTTAATTCAATGCTGTCTTCGCAATCATTATCACCAGCCATTAAACTGTATATAAAAAAAAATCGAATACGATAATTGAGCAACCCTTCTCGGTAATGGATTTTCATTTTTTGCGCGCGCCAATTCATTATTTTCAATAAGTATCGATTTCATTCAACTCTTTTTGGCTTTAAACTGATTTCCTTTCTTTGAATATTTTTTTATTATTTATTTGCTGTGCTGTGCTATGCTGTGTTGGCAAACTTAAAGCGTTTTTGGGTTACTTTAGCCGATTAACCCTACTAATAGTGACAATATCAATTTTTTGGGTTTCACAATGCATTCCACACCGCACACGCACCAATTCACTGTTGCCTCGCATATTGTCACTACTTCGAAAACCGTTTTAACATCTCCCTTAACACGCCTCAATTGTCGCTGTTGATATTAAGAGGTCATTGGACCCACAGATACATTAATGTTATTGCCGTGCCATGTACGTACCAGCCATTGTCTCGGCCATGTGGTTAGAATGGCTGCCTTGCCCATTTTATGGCATGACAAAATTATAGAGTGTTGCGAGTTGTCATGTGAGCTGAGCGCTGAGGGTACGGAAAAAAGGGTTGCCTCATGTCTTATGCTTGTCTTCGGACCGTTTGTTGCCATTGCCATTGATAGCTGGCATTTGTTGCGCCGCCGCCGGTAGGGTGGTATGGGTAAGCATTGTGATAATAGTCGATTCGTGATACGGAAATGGCATTTTGTGTTATGTCTCTTTTAACTACTTCGACAAGCTGCAGTTAGAGGCGGTTGGCCGATCGAATGGCCCATCAACCCAACGCTTGCTCTACTTTTGCTTACATCCGCCTAATAC
Source organism: Zeugodacus cucurbitae (assembly GCF_028554725.1). Lineage (NCBI taxonomy): Eukaryota > Metazoa > Arthropoda > Insecta > Diptera > Tephritidae > Zeugodacus > Zeugodacus cucurbitae. Next base: position 50,391,633 of record NC_071670.1, read on the forward strand.
TCAATTGTCCAATAAATGTTTGCCTGAAATTGCTTGGGTTTCGACATGTTAATATTCGTGGAGTGGTGAAGACAGCATACAGACACCATATGTATATTTATTTGTAGTTAATATTTGTGGTTATGGATAATTTGGGATGTGTGCCTGACGTCCACAATAAAAAGCTGCGAGTGACAGTTCTAATATATGAAACTTTGCATATTTTTGATGGATTAAAGCATAACAACTGTTGATATGGATAAAGATTGAATGGACATTTTAGATGGCTTGCAAATAAATAAATTTTGGTTAGGGATTTCGTAAATATGAAAAAGAGTTGTTGCTGGGATCAGCACAGTAAATTTTGGGAATTGTGGTAATACCTTGATAACTTTCAATTCAAATTGAAACATATGGATGAAAATGATATAGAATTTCTTTTTGCGGAGAAATTTCTCATACAGAAACCTATTGGATATACTTTTATCTCCAGCAGCAGATTCCCTTGGCAGAATACCTGTCTATAGTTTGAGCGAACTAAACGAACAGGCTGATGAAATGCATTTAAAAATTCATAACATTGATCTGAAAAATTCAATGAAGAAATGAAATCGGGGTTACATGGGTTTCGTGAGTTCAAAATTAATTTCTACAACATCTCAAGAATATTAATCTAAATTTTCAAGTATATTAGAATAATAATTTTGGAGATATCGCCTTTGGAAGGTGTGCGTTCCTAGTCAGGTGTTATTGTTACTCAAAACTTTAAACACGTTTTTCTCGGAACCGTGTCTTCAACGTCGGTAGTCAAATGTTCTCGAAAACTACTCAACCGATCTTGAAAAAATTTTGCACAAGCGTTCGAGATACAACCTACTCGTGTTTGGACGAAGGATTCTTTTTTTTAATTATGTACAACTACTTTAAAAAAAAAATGTGAAACAAATATGACCGAAATTTTTATTTTTTTGGAAAAATGTCTGCCATAATACCAATTTTGACTACTTTTGTCTTTCCTTCGTTAAAGCGCGAGTTTATTTTAGTTTTTTTCATTTTAGGTGATACTCTTAGGAGTTATACTGACAACGCGGACGCACCGTTTTTCCGAGAGGTCACCGGAAATGGCGTCACAATGGAGAAGTTTAAAATTTTGTGAAAATTTCAGAAATTATTCTTTAAATATAAATAATTTTTTACATAGAAGCAAATCTCGATGTAAATCCTTAAAGTAACGGCAAATAAATTACGAATAATTTAATAATTTAAACAAACAAAATTTAAATCGGTTGAAAACTCTTTCGGCAATCCAAGTCACCGCAACGACGCTTTCGGAAAAACATGATTTCGATTTAATCGCGTTTAAAGTTTCAAGTACACTTTTTTCTAGAGATATTTCAAAATACAAAATGCTATAACTTCGCTTGTTCTGCTTAAATCTTTATAAAACGGGAGATAACATTCTTAAGAACGTATACTTTATGATAAAAGAAAAAAAAGTTCGGATTTTTTACCGACTTCAACATATACATAATATATAAGATGTTAATGTTATGCCATGGAAACCTTGATGTAACCCTCAGTTATATGGATATGCGAGTTGAAAATCTCCTTCCAATAATTACAAATTTTTATGATAATCCCTTATCATTATTCGGAAATAGGGAATGAACCCACGTTCTTCGAAGTAAAAGTCGGTTTCAGAATTCCGTCGAGGTAGTCACTGAATATAACAATTCTCAACCAGTTCACACTAAGTGATCAATGTTATATAAAGTGAATAATATATTCTAATAAGAGTGAGATTTTGACAAGGGTGTACTTTGTTGGAGTCCAATTCGTTACTGATAGAAATGTCGATAAGAAAATGAAAAAATTAATGAGGAAATGTCAAACCGCCATTACTGCATTTACTCAGATGACTTGGAGTGAGAAGCGTTTCAACAATGTGCGTTTCCAAAGTGTTTCATCTCAATCGAATCAGCATCGCTTTAGATCACTGACCTCAATATTGTTTATTTGACAAACTAATGCTTCATCTTAAATGATACTGTGAATAGATAGAAATTCAGCACTTTCAATTTTAAAGTTGCCACCTTAATTTTTGAGCATTACTCGCATAACTCTTAAAAATATCAACATTAAATCAATTTTAAACTAACTGATTATATTGATAGCAAATATATTGAAAATATATATACATATTGAGAACTATGAAATTCTACAATACATATATTGTTCCACCAAAAATTTAAAACTAAAAACCCAAATTTGCGAATTCGTCAGTGCCAAGGTCAAACTAGAAAGTAATCAACAAGACAACAACAACAAGCTAAGTGTGCTGCAGCACTTGTGCGCTTATCATTGCTTCAAAGTAAGTTTCCCAACAACTTAGCAAATTCAACAAGTGGCACGAGAGCACTAATATCTACATACAAACTGACATACAGATATACTCATATATACTTAAATGCATACTCGCTAGAAGAAACACTTTAAAAATGTGTCAATAAGCAGCACTCACCTGCACATACATATTGGTGACATCGTTCACCAAAGTAAAACGGTGTATATGCGCGAGCTCACCGGTAATCGGATCCGTCACACTGCTAATCATATCCTGCGACACGTGAATTGTCATTTTCGCCGATAGAGTTGGAACTTGCGGATTTCTTAATTTTTGAAACTAATTTGTTTTATTGGATTATAATAAACAACCGCAGCAGCAGTAAACACTTGAGAGGAATTGGAATTAAATGAAATTCTAAGTTAGCCGGCTAACAGTACCCAAGCCGAAAGCCAAAGCGACGCGAATGGGCGCACACAACAAATAGCGAACCAAGCGATTCTGTTATATGTTTGAGGTGTCAATAATGTCAGCGAGAGACCAAAAAATCTGTAGATAAGTATATGAGATGTACGAGTACTTGAGTGCAGCGAGTGTGAGAAGAGTGCGAGAGACTCTAGTTGCTAGCTTGTGGGGGATTCTTTTTTTTTGTTATTTATTCCGCAATGTCATAATGGCAAAATGTACGAATTGTTATTGTGCAATAATACATATAACAAAAGGCTGTTAAATAAACTTGCGTTTAAGTGCGCAATGTGTGCAAAGAAAATATATATTTACAGTTTGAAGACCCTGTAGGAAAATAATAATAAAAAATTGCGTAATAAAAATGGACGGAATAATGAAACATTCAAGAAATCTATAATATTGAAAAGGATTTCAACGTGTTTCAAAGCTGATTGAAGAAATTCTAAGAAATTGGTCTTTGTCTTGTAAAAGATAAATGTTTTTTTATTAAAAAATTATTAAGATTCAACAATTTTATACCAACCATCCAGAATTATGTAATTAATAAGTCAATAACATTTTTTTCTTCTTAATTTCACTATTCATTTAATTCCTACTGACCACATTAAATAACTTATCGCTTACTAAAGCTTATCAGAGTACATAGAACTGCATGATAAAGAGACTTAGCTAAGTGAGTGAGCATTGTACGAGATAGCAGAGCCAAAGTGAGAACAACTGAGCGCATGGGAGATCGCTTTGGAGCACTAAATAAACTCAATGTGAGTATATATGTATGATATTTTATATATACAAATATATGAACATAACGGTACATATATATTCCAATATATAACTCGTGAGCTTTAAGAAAAATTTACACAAATATGTGAGGAAGAGAGTGAGAGAGAGTGTGTAAAGGTTATTTTGTTTATTGCATTGAGTATTGAGGTTTTATGGCGTGTATGCCAAATGTAAGTGCAATTTGCAAACAATTTGATGTATATAAATACCAATATATATGTTTCTACTTTTGCTTATTAGAGCAGGAGCGGAGCAGATTTCGTTTAAAGGGGAAATTTTTTAAATTTAATTTTAATTTTAATTTTAATTTTAATTTTAATTTTAATTTTAATTTTAATTTTAATTTTAATTTTAATTTTAATTTTAATTTTAATTTTAATTTTAATTTTAATTTTAATTTTAATTTTAATTTTAATTTTAATTTTAATTTTAATTTTAATTTTAATTTTAATTTTAATTTTAATTTTAATTTTAACTTTAATTTTAATTTTAAATTTTCGTAAGAGTTATCAGCATTTGTATTGGATTTCGATTTCGTCACCTTTCATACTGAATCAAAGGGAATTAAATAATTAAATCTGAATATTATCGCAGTACCAAGTTCATCTCATAACGCCTGTAAGTCCCGTTAATTAATTCATAGAAAATGCTCAACCACAATTTTGAATTAAAACAATTTTGAGTGACACTTCAAAACCCATTTTCCAAATTAAATTAAATTTAATTACCTTTTAACTTTAAAATGCTGTAGTGGCTTTAATTTTTCAATAAAATATGGAAAAAATAGATAGCACTTGATATTAAAAATTTCGCACTACAACACTTTTCAATTAAATTTGCTGCTTCGCTAACCAAAAACCAAAAAAAAAAAAAGAAAACACAACACATTATTAGCAAAATATTGTTTAATTTATTTGCACGTGTTTAATCGCCTGCAAACTGCTCTCTATCTGTGTACATTTAGTTAGAAAATAATATTTATAACAAACAACAACTAACAAAATGACAATTTTGTTGCAAAATTGATAATTTTCGTTAACAAAACCAAAAAAATGTTGCGGTTTACAAATTATTTATTCATTATATTTATTTTTATTGTATCAGTTAGGAACATTAAACTGACCGCAAGCTATTTAACAAGTGTGAAGCATTTTTTGTTTTTAAATGGAATTTGTTAATTAAGAAGAAAAAATTCAAATCAGTGAGAGTCGAAAAACAAAAAATTGAGATAAAATGTTTGGCTGTAGGCGCTGCATTTATGTTTTTTACTCTAAATTAATGCTATTAAATACATGCTTATGAGCATATATAAAAGCTTTATGATAAATTGAATCGCTATTCAGGTGCATTGGGTTGCATGATAACAATAATTAAATGTTTTAAGTTGTTCGTGTTAAATAGCTGCGGTTTCTCCATTGATTTAGTTGTTATGTTAGACAACAAATTCCACATTTTTTTTCGAAAGAATCATATTTTTGTAAACTCTATTATATTTGACAATAAAAGTGAAATGCAATAACCAAACATACATATGTATAATAATAAGAATATAGAATATTTGTACGCCTAAAAGTGCGCAAAGAAAGAGAGACCGACAGATTATCATATATTCTTTTATCTATTCACGAGCACTTATTTCGACACGATTAATCAAAAAGTAGATTGTCTACATCGAACAGAAAAATTCTGTCAAATGTTGGGGCCATCCAAAACTCATTCAGTATTTCTTGTTTCGTGTTCGGGACAAGGTGAAATTCTCGATTTACGCTGATATCATTTTCAACATAACAGTGAATGAAAAACATCAACCAAAAATAAAATAATCGATATGGCTGCCGAAAACATATCGGTACAACAATATCAAGAAATCCAAACTACAAGGTACTGAAGTCCTTCATAATTGAAAAAAAAAAAAATTCCGAAAGCACTAACCTAAGGGGACCACCTCATTCTCGGTTAAAAAAAAAAAATTATTTAATTCCAACCCATAACTATTCAAGAATGTTCCTTTAAAATTTCAAGTGAAAATTTCAAATAACTCTTGAAGATATAGCCGATTTAAGATTAAACTTTAAACGCGTTTTTCTCGGAACAGTGTTTTTACGTCTGGCGCATGAGGTTATTCAAAACCTATTAATCCAATCGGTTCCAAATTTTACGTTATTCTATACATATATAGCTATTGTATGAACTAGGATAAATCAAATCGGTGAAGATCTTCTTTAATCTGCAACTTCATTTTGTGCGAAATTAATAATCCTAGTTCATACCAGTGCCAAACATGTACTCTTTCTAATCCCGTTGGAATTTTTGGTTTCAGATGTTCCAGTGACACTTGCGCCGCCGAAAAGAAGGGATTTTTTTTAACACAAAAACAACAACAACAACAAAGAGGTACAATTTGTTTCTTCTTTTTAAAGTCTTCAAATAAATGTATGCAAAGGTACAACTCTAAAAAATAATTTATGTTCATTTCCCAGCCCATTGAAAATCGTCAAAATTTGGAATCCCCTTAAGGAAGGCTAATCCCAACTACCTAGCGGCGGCCCAAGCCCTCTTTCAAAAAACTCTTTCACATTAGGCCATTACATCAGGCCTCCACTGATTTTCAATCTAAAGCGCCTTCTAATAAAAAAAGACATGGAACCATTTATTGAAGTCATCATGCGCTATGGCAGAAGATCCAATTACCTACCTATAAACTATTGATTTGACGTACTCATAAAAAAGCTATAAAGGAGCCATATCTAACTCATTCTCTGAATGCCTACTTTAGCTTTGTCGAGCCTGCAAAACCAGCTCCTACCAACAAACAAGGCAAAGGCGAGAAGGATGAGACATCTCAGCGATCAACGGAGCAGCACCCTAAGCAGAGCTTAGCAACAACAATAGTAGCAGAGAACGGCAGCCAACAACGGCCAGCAACAAACACGAACGCATCAACATATAAGCAGGTACCTGCAAGCGAGCAGACAGCGAAGAAAACGCAAGGTGAGAATGCACAAATCAAAAAAGGTCCATCTGTTCAGATTGGCATTGACCGCTACGTCAATATTAAAAGGAAATTAAGTCCTGTGAAGTCAGCGGTCAATCCTAAAAAATTTCTAGGCGGCACGCCAACCAAGAATAAACCTGACGTTTTAAATGGCAACAGATTTGCCGTACTAAGCACTGGTTCTGATGATGATGCGAAGGGTACCACCACAGTCGCGTATGCCAAACCGCCCCCAATATATTTGCGCGAGCGTAGCTCAAATACTCTTGTTGCTAAATTAAGCGAAATTGTAGGTACAAAAAACTTTCATATAGTGCCTTTAAAAAAAGGCAATATAGATGAAACGAAAATACAGACATACACTGAGAAAAGTTTTATGGATGTTGTCAAGTTTTTGTCGGATAAAAACAAAAATTATTATTCCTATCAGTTGAAGAGCTCAAAGGGCCTAGCTGTAGTAATTAAAGGTATAGAGTCATCTGTAGACTCTAGTGAAATCAAAGAAGCTCTTGAAGAATGTGGCTTTGAAGTTAAAACTGTCGTAAACATCTTTAACAGAAACAAAGTACCACAACCAATGTTTAGAATTGAATTGATGCCGAATTCTAACCAGCTTAAAAAGAACGAAGTGCATCCAATATATAATTTAAAATATTTGCTCCACCGTAGAGTAACCGTAGAAGAACCACACAAAAGAAACGGTCCGGTACAATGCACCAACTGCCAAGAGTATGGGCATACCAAATCTTATTGCACTCTACGCAGTGTTTGTGTGGTATGTGGAGATTTACATCCCACTTCAAAATGTATCCTCAAGAAAGAGGATTTAAACAAAAAATGCAGCAACTGTGGAGGAAGTCACACTGCCAACTACAGGGGTTGTCCTGTTTATAAAGATTTGAAATCGAAGTTGTCACAGGGAATTCAAGCACGACGTAACCAAATGTTACATACTCCCCGTACTGACATTATAGATATCACAGACCATATTCCGAAATCTAGTAATATTAAAAATAATACTGTACAAGGGAGCTATGCCAATGTTGTAAAAGGCAACAATGTACAAATGCAACCACCGCAAAATCCTCCAAATAGTGGTATTGAAAATATGATTCTAAATCTGACTCAATGTATGACACAATTCATGTCTACGATGCAAAACATGATCCAAGATTTAATAAAATCACAAAACCAAATGCTGCAAACCTTATTAAGTAAAAAATGAGCATACTAAACATTTGTATATGGAACGCTAACGGTGTTAACCAACATAAACTAGAGATAATTAGATTTCTGTCTGAAAAAAATATAGATGTAATGTTAATATCAGAGACTCATCTGACAAACAAAAACAATTTTAAAATACCGGGATTTAGACTGTATGTTACAAATCACCCGGATGGAAAAGCACATGGCGGAACGGCAGTATTGGTTAGAAATCGGTTAAACCACTTTACTCTGGGTTCTCATGCTACAGCACAGTTACAAGCTACAACAATATCGTTAAAAAATCGGGGTTGTGATTTAAATCTATCGGCTATATACTGCCCACCTCGTTTTAAAATTACAGATAGCGAATTTAAAGACTTCTTTGGAACGCTAGGTCATAGATTTCTAGCAGGTGGAGATTATAATGCAAAACACATGTACTGGGGGTCACGTCTTAATAATCCGAAAGGACGCCAGTTGTACCAAACCATTATGAACCACAATAACCTTGATATAATATCTCCTGGTAAACCTACATACTGGCCCAGTGATCGTAACAAAATACCAGATTTAATTGATTTCGCTGTAACCAAAAATATAGATAGATCACTTGTGACAGTTGATACATGTACAGACTTATCTTCAGATCATTCACCTGTACTAATAAAGTTGTGTGAAGAACCCATATTCGTTGAGCCAAAGGTGGGTCTAACATCTCACAAAACGAACTGGTTAAAATACAAAAAATATGTGAGTAGCCACATTAATATTGATGTAAAAATAGATACAGAAAGAGATATTGATGAAGGTATAAGAGAATTTAATGATGTAATATCAAATGCAGCTGCCATAGCAACACCAAACATAAGCAATAAACCGATTATCCGCAGAAAACTCACTAATAATGAAATAGAAAAGCTTGTAAATGAAAAAAGGCGAGCTAGACGTGAATGGCAGTTAAATCGCTCCCCTTCTACTCAGCTGCAACTAAAATATGCTGTACGAAAACTAAAAACAGCGCTTAAACGTGAGGAAGAATACCACACTCACAATTATATAAAGAAACTGTGTCCAAATTCAAACAAAGGAAATTCTCTTTGGAAAGCCCAAAAGTCAATGAAGCCTCCAGTCGACTCCAACTTGCCTATAAGAGGCTTGGGTGGAAACTGGGCAAGAAGTGACGAGGATAAGGCAAATTGTTTCGCAAATCACCTAGAAAAGGTATTTCAACCTAATTGCCCAAAGAACAGCTTTAAGCTGCCAATCATCTCCAATAGCGCTAACGAGTCGCTTGGGTCTATTCAAACGTCATCTTCTGAAATTATTAAAATCATAAAAGAGCTGAATCCTAAAAAGTCGGCAGGACACGATAAAATTACTCCAAAAATGCTAATTGAGTTACCAAATATTGCTTTAACAGTACTCTCCTTGCTCTTTAACGCTATTCTCAGTTTCGGGTACTATCCAAGTTCATGGAAAAAGTCGCAGATCATCATGATAGAGAAAACAGGTAAAGACTTGACACAGCCGTCTTCATACAGACCAATCAGTCTTCTACCCTGTCTTTCTAAAATATTTGAAAAAGTGTTACTATCAAAGATGTCTCCTTTCCTCCTTGAAAATAATGTAATACCAACGCACCAATTCGGGTTTCGTGCAAAACATGGTACTGTAGAACAAGTAAATAGAATTACTAACGAAATCAGAAGGGCGTTCGAGTATAGAGAGTACTGTTCTGCTATATTTCTAGATGTGGCTCAGGCGTTCGATAAAGTGTGGCATGACGGGCTTTTATATAAGATTAAAAAAAGCTTACCTCTCGAAATGCATAAAACCTTGGAGTCTTATTTAAAAAATAGAAAGTTTACTGTCAAAGTAGGAGACTTCATATCTGAAGAACGACCAATAAAAGCTGGTGTACCTCAGGGCAGTGTTTTAGGGCCAACTCTATACATAATATATACAGCAGACCTTCCAACAGCTAGTAATATTTTGACATCAACTTTTGCGGATGACACAGCTTTAGTGAGCCGAAACAAATGCCCAATTATAGCATCAAAAGTATTAGGAGCGCATTTGATTTTTGTCGAAGAATGGCTAGCAAACTGGCGTATAAATGTAAACGAACAGAAGTGCAAGCATGTTACATTTTCTCTAAGACCAAAAACGTGTCCGGCAGTTAAAATGAACAATATTTTAGTACCCCAAGCGACTGAAGTAACATATCTTGGTATTCACTTGGATAGAAGGCTCACGTGGAGAAAACACATATCGTGCAAAATAACCTGCATGAAGATAAGAGCAGCACATTTAAATTGGCTTTTAAATAAAAATTCAAAACTTAGCCTAGACAACAAAGTTCTATTATACAACGCGGTCATAAAGCCGATTTGGATGTACGGCATCCAACTGTGGGGTACGACCTGTGCAACCAATATCGATATAATTCAGAGATTCCAATCAAAAATGCTTAGAACAATCACGTGCTCACCATGGTATATGCGTAATGAAAATATCCATAAAGATCTTGGTATTCTCATGGTAAAGAAAGAAGTAGAGAACAGCAGAAATAAATATTTGTCCAAACTCCGCGATCACCCAAACCCATTGGCTAATGCTTTATTACATTCTTGTAATCAATCACGTCTAAAAAGAAGAGATATGCCAGCACACTGAGGAGCAACGTTTCACCAAAACAACTCAATCAATTGGTTGAGCTTGTCTAGTTTTAATTAGAATTAAGATTTTATAACTTATTGTTAGGCTCCAAAGAGCAGATTCAATAAATAAAGAATTATATGAAAAAAAAAAAAAAAAAAAATCTAACTCATTGGTGACTAATTGTCAGAGAATAACATATCCGTTAAGGGGTTATAGGTAGTCAGGATTTTCAAAAAATCAATTTTCTTTAAGCGTAATATCTTATAAATATTCTATATAAAATTTTAAGTTGATCCTATGAGTACTTTTCGAGTTATTCGACAAATAACAAAGAGCGCTCGGGCACTCCAAAACGCTCGGGTGAAACTTTAAATGTGTTTTTCTCAAAACTATGCTTTTTGAAATGGTGATAACTGTAACTCAAAAACCGCTCAGTAGGGTTTAATGAAATTTATAAATTTCCTGAGGCCGCCATTTTGTTAATTTTTGAAAATAAAAAGGCTTCGATCTGGCCCAGGATTATTTATTTACAAAACTAATTATTTTTATCTGATTGCTTTTAGATGAATCCCAAGGTCTTATGATTGTTTTGAACTGGGTCAACACAAACAACTATAAGTTAGGAAATTATATTTTATTTAATCGTGACTTCATGTCAAAACCATTTTAATATTGCCATATTAAATATTAACTTTTGTAAAATAACATGATACTGAAAATTCTAATTTTTTCGTGTCTCTGACTATCCCTAACCCCTTAAGTTAATTGTAAAATAATATAGTTTTGCGACATAAAGTTCTCTGAGATTTTGAGCGTTCAGGCGTTCATAGGCCTCAGATCATAAATGTCAGACGCCAAATGTCAAATTGAAGATAGACGTAAAATTAAAAAGGTCAAATATACGTCAGATGTTAATTATCAGATTGGTGTCAGATGAGAAATATCAGATAGCAACTGTCAAATTGGCGTTAGAGGGCAACTGGCAAATAGACGTAAGATGAGAAATATTAAATGGACACTGTCAATTTAATGTCAGATGCCAAACGTCAAATAGGCGTCAAACGAAAAAGTCAGATAAACCTCAGATGTCAAGTATACGTAAGATGAGAATTATCCAATAGACGTCAGATGAGAAATGCCAGACGTCAAATGTTAAATAGAGCGTTATCGCTATATACACATTCAAAAAAGCTACATTATATCTACGTCTTAAATTCAAAAGAATTTTATTGGAAGGCAACTTCACCTATTCAATTAACTATATCTTCCTACATACTAGACACATGGCACAAAACCATCTTATTATCATCTCCTTTGAGTTTAATTAGAAAACACGGCATGAAGTGCTAATTTGATATGGTAATGAAGTGCTCAAAGCCTTTGCTCAACTTAGCTTTAGTCAATAATTTGTAACGCTTGTTGTGTAGAAACTTTAGCGGATATATTTTTAAACGCTGACCGAGCATAACAATAGAGCACACGCGTGAATATTAATTATTCAAAGCAGGTCACTACACGCATAGACACACATACATATGTAGATGGTTATCTTGGGTATATCACATGGAGTTTCAGTTAATTAGACAGTGCAATTGACCTTTGGATATTGGCTTGTGAGACACGCATGTTATATTTGTAAATGTAAGTGTATGCTAACGGTAATTGTATTTGGAAATAAGACACTTCAGGCACTCCACGCTAATTGTGTGTTTAAGTAACTTAAGGAAGTTGACTTTTCAAAGTGATGGCAAAGGATTCCTTAAAGGAAGCACATAGAAGGGTTGCCACTTATGTAAAATTTGTTGTAAATTAAATACTAAAAGACAAAAGGAACAACAAAGGTGCTTAGGAGGACAACAATTTGGAGAAGAGTTGCCACTTTTTTTAATTTTTTTAATAATTTTGAAAGTTGTTTCAATAAAGTCTGCAGTTTAATCAATAAATATTTCAATATTACATTCTTCACACCTTTAAAGTCTAGACTTAAATGTCAGCTTAATAGAGTTTCCGCCGTATCGCTGTTTTCATTCACACTTTTCATTCATTCTGTAATACTATATTGACGTTATTAAATACATGTAGCTGGAAATTGTCCTTTTATGATATTTATTTTCAATATTTCCACTTCATCCATGTAATTTGTTGTAATTTAATGGCATAATTTAATTAATATGAAAAATCACAGTCGCAAAATACATTTTTGTAATGGAGTTTAATGAAAATATTTGCCTTAAATAAATTTACACAGATGCAATAATATGACCACGTGACAACATACGCCCACAAACATACATACATACATACTATATGCATACAAACACATAAATAACTGTATAAACACAGACGCGTATAGCGCGAATAAACAAGTGCAAAGCGCACATGTGACCAATATTATCCACAATTCGCGCTGGCAAAAGCGCAAACCCAACAGTTATATGCACAAAATGACCATGTTTATACAAATGTTTGTATGTAAATGTGTTTAAATAAATGCATACAGATGTTTATTTACACAAGCGCCAGCACAAGCACAGTTCAAAAGCGTCAAAAGCTGAGTAATAATATTAATAAATTTTAATATGGCTGTATGTACGTACTTGTATAGTCGTGGGTGCATGGCTGGGCATGACAAACTCACTTGCCCAACTGGGAGTTGTCGTCCTTAATTAAAAGTTCATTTGACTGAAGAATTACCAGGACATGGCTGTAATACAAGTTCGAAAATATATAATTATTTAAAGCAGACACAAAAATCTGTTTATATTAGGTTGGCATATATCTCTCTTCCGCTTTTTGCCGTCAATGTTTTATATACATTCGTTTCGTTCGATAATCTGTCTCCATATAGACGGCAACTTCATAATACCCCCTCGTAGAAGCTCCCCTCCTTATTTCCGAAGAACTCAGACAGCCACTTTTCACAAGCCTCTTTTAAGTTCAACTATACACAACCAATGGCCTTCGCCATGGACAGGTACAGGTAGTAATCACTTGGCAATGCGATAAAACCTCCCATCCGAGCTCCTGTAGCTTCTGACGAGTCATCAACGAAGTGTGTGGTCTGGCGTTGTCCCGGTGGAACGCTACACCTTTCCTGTTGGCCAATTCTGGCGGTCCAGTTGTTTGCAGTAGATGGTAGAATTAAGCGTCTGGCCATATGGGAGCATCTCATAGAGGATGATTCCCTTCCAATCCCACCAAACACACAGCAAAACCTTCCTGGCCGCCAATCCCGGTTTGGCTACTGTTTGGGACGATTCACCGGCCTTAGACCACGACCGTTTTCGCTTGATATTGTCGTATGTGATCCAATTTTCGTCGCCAGTCACGATCCGCTTCAAAAATGAGTCGAGCTCAGCAGCACATCGCAAGCGTTGATTCAGTCCAGAAGGTTTTTTTTGCGTCAAGCTTTTTTGTGTATCCAGCCTTCGGCAGATGGTTTGAAATGGTTTGGTGACTAACTCCCATTCCTGGGCGATGTCACAAGATGCCACATGCCGGTCTAACTTGAAGTTTTCCATGATTTGATCGGTATTCGTCGTCACAGGACTTCAGTCGGCTGGCTTATCCATGTTGTCGTTTTCACCTTGAAACTATTCCTCCGCAGTTCGAAGTGATGGAGTACCATCCCCCAAAACACTATTAATCTCACGGATTTTTTTTCTAGTGGATTTGCCCTTAACGAAGGAAAACTTTAAAATATCGCGAATTTCGGCGTTAGTGAACTCCATGTTTACACGTCTATAACTGTTGAACGCAATATCCAAACTAATCAATGCATCGCGTCGGCGGAAGGGAGATATTTGCCAACCTAATATATAATTAAATTACGAAAATATTTATTCGTAAAGCTGATGAATTTCTTCTTCATTTCAATAGCAATTATGAAGAATTTTCTTGTGGCTGTCATTTAAACACCATTAACTAATTAGACTAAGGCTTGCTAACAGTGGTAATATAAACTTTTGAGTAGATCTTAGTAGTAGACATATATATTTTGGTACACGAATCGCTTTTTAGTTGATAGTCAATATAGTTCTTGAACATAATATGTCTTGAAACGACTTAGACTTGATAGGATCTTAGTTTATTCAAAGAGAATCCAGTCTACTCTTACTTCTACCCCAAGTATAAATGAATTTTAGAGATATATATATTTCAACGTTTTTCTACCTGAGGAAAGGCTAGCTTTGACCTAAAAAGTGCATGAGATAGGTAAGGAACAATTAAGAAAGGATATGTATACGAAATGATTTACCCGAACAACTAGACGATGTTGGTGGTCTGGTCAAATTAGTCACAAATTAGACTCGTCATTAAGTTCTGTGTCCGAAAAAATTAACAATTTCAAGTTCTGATGCACAGCTTTGGAAATGTAGCGAAGATCGACGGACTATGTACGAAATACACTTGAACTTGCATAACTCGAACTCTGGAATTGGCAATAGAAGTCGAATTTCCTACAAATTATCTTCCGTTACTCGGAAATCTCTCTAACTTGAAGTGGTTTTTGTGGATTATGACGACTCGAGTTAGGGAAGTTCAATTGTAGTTAGCAGACAACTCGACTAGCGATTTGAGTACCTCCATACATTTATTTGAAAAAGAACCATGCTCAACTGTAAGAAAGCGATGCTATTTGGTTGATTTGGTTTACGATGTGATAAAATAAAGAACTTTCGGAAAGGTAACTTTTGAGATGTTAGTTTTCCAATTTTAAATACCCTACAGGGGTTTTTCTCGTTAAAGCACATTCAACTATGAGTCCATTTACTCGTATACTTGGATATTCAATACCGACCGTTATATTAGATATACATATATTATAGTTAGTTAGCTTAGTGTTATATTATACATATCAGCATATATTTTTGATTTCATTTCCTCGTTGACATTTGTTTATTTGCAGTGTTATGTGGTCACATAACGGCTGCTAATGTTGGCAGTGCTTTCATATATTTATGCGGCTATACTTTTGTGGAACAATTATGTTTGAAAATATTCACACATTTAATGAAATTGAGATACATTTTTAGCTTTAACATTATATTCATGGCTAGACCAAAAAATATTCTGAATTATCTCTAAAATGCGCTAAAAATATTATATAAGTATGTTAGCAAGGACATTTATTTTAATAATTAATATCATTACCAAAGCCAATTATATTTTATCAGCTAACCGTAGTTAGAAAAAGTCATAATATAGCAAAATCCTTCTACTTTGATTTTCCCAATATAGAGAAGATCACTGGAGACTTTCAGAGTTGAACATTTTGCATGATTCTCTTTAAATTTATAATACCGCTAGATCATATCTTACGTTAGACCCGACTAATTTCTTGGTATAGCGGCAACATATTTTCTTTAAATCCGGAGATATTCCTGAATTTGTAAAGTCGCGTGAGAGTGTTAGAAAGTAGGTTAAGTAAGAACTGTAATCGCAGCGACATTTATTTAAAACGCGTTTTTATTAAAAATATGTTTTCAAAGTCGGTGAGCACAATTTCTCAGAACTGGCTCAACCGATTGGTGTAAAATTTGAACTAAATCTTCTTAGACATATATTTTTCAGATATTGGACGATAAAAACATGTAACAAAAATATCAATTAAAATCGATTTTTTTTTTTAAATATACGCTATTTTGTAAAAATTCGAAATTTTTATTATTTCTTCCTCAAATACCTGTATTAATATTTTATTCTTTAACACAATTAACTTATTAATTTAACCGCTGAAATGAGGCTCGCCGCTAAGCATATTTTTTTTTGGCCATCCGTTTGGGACATCATCTACATGAGCGATGCACATCAATATTTTTTATGATCGACACGCTATTTTGCTCTATAAAATAGGCTCTATTTGAATTACCATGACTTGCAATTATTATAATAATAAAAGCTGATTCAATACAAAATGGTAAAACAAAAAATATTTTTAGCCTTGCAACAGTGTATAACCACTTAAGTCCGCTCAAAGAACTCAAAGAATATATCTCTGTTGTTATTGCTCTGAAGATATGAGGTAGGAATATAAGCGAAAATGGTTGGGAAATCGCAGAATCCTCTTTAGTAGAAATCGTAACTTAAGTTAAGTTAAGTTAAGTTTATAACGGTAGATATTTGATATACATAATTATTGTGTGTAAAAAAATAATAATGAGGCCATATGTTCCACCTAGGAACTACGGGAAAATATATATATATATACATAAATATTATCGACTATATGACACAAATTCTTTGAGAAATCTGTCTTTTTCGTCCGTTGTCGAACAACAATTTGACGAACTAAGATTTAATAGATAACAACGTAAGTTACTTTTGGGGTATAGATATTAAATAAGAAATATTTTTCATTCAAATATAAATATCAATTGATGTATTTACTTAGAAACTTGATAAAATTTATATTAACACATCAGAAGCAGTATCATAGCCAGCATTTTTTATACACAAACTTAAGTTATTTGATAAAGAGTCATATAAAACTCACAGACAGCAGCCAAAGTACAACTTTTGTGCCAAGAAGAAGTTGAATAATTTCAAAAATTACGAAAAAATGCACACAAAAGAGTAAAATAAAAAATAAAAAAGAAATGAGTTCTTCACAATAATACATTACACAAACGAATTGATTTGAATGAGTTGAATGAAGTTTTCAATTCGCCATTTTCAATTTCGCTATTTCGATATTGTTAAAATACCAAATTTACTTGGCGCGCATCAACAGAATCAAGCAATGCATGCAAAAGAGTCAAAGTACACCCAATGAGAAAAGAAATAGTGAAATATGCAAGAAATGTAAAAATTTGCGCAACAATCACATCACTTGCCATTTGGTAGCAAAGACGTGAGGTGCCACAAGATTTCGCTGTCAATGGTAACGAGCACACACATAGATTTAACGTAGACTTACAGACTCAAGCATACCACTACGAATGTGTTGTGTACCCACAAAACAGTGAAAAATGCCAAATGCAATGCAAGCAAAATGTGAAATGAGTATATGGCAAGTGGGAAGAGGGGACTTTCTTTTGAAATGTTGCCTTGCTCATGTGCTCAATCGCCTAATATCAATGTGTTTGCATGCTTGTGCGCTTGGGTGCTTGGGTTTCTGCAAATTTAGCATTCCCTCTCACACAGTTTTGACTCTAAGGCATTCAAACGCATTTTTACAATACTAAGTCATAGAGTTTGTAACGAAATTGCTACTCGATTGTATACTTCGACTGCCACTTAGTGCCTTTATCGATATTTTTTTTTAAGAAAAAACTAAAAAGAAAAAAATAAGTGATTTTGTGATTCATGATACTCAATAAATGCTTTGCATAGCGAAATGAAGTGTTGAATTGAGTTTTATGAAATAAAATCTTTTTTTTTTAAATCTCTATTCATCTTTAATTGCATTCATATATTTACTTCTGAATGCCTTTATAATTAACTATTCCTTTTTGTTGCATTTCAAACAACAACAACAACTCAGCTTATTGCTAATATGACTCCTTACAATGCTATTCACAACTCTAAGTGCCGTACATAATCCTACACGTGGCACCTGCACACTGCCATTGAAGTTGCTCATACGCCCGGTGCACCCTAAATTTAGCATGCACTGAGCAACACATGTGGCGTGAGTGTCGAAAATACACAATAAAAATATTTAAATATACATAAGGAGCGGGTAGGCGTTGCATTTCCACGTCGCTTTAGTCAATTTGTTTTTGTCCGCTGGCTTTCTTTTATTTCGTGCTGTTTTGAATGTGTGAAAATCCCTAGCGTAACCTGTTAATGCACGCTTTGGCTTAAAACTTTTTGACATTGTTTGTCAAAATTTAAGTGAATTAAAGTGTTGTTAATGAAAAAGTTAATGCGCCGTTCGGTGAATTGAAGCTCCGTGGTGTGTATTTAGTATTTATATAGTATTTAGGGGAGGAAGTTGCGCTTGTGTGCCGTATTGAATGGGAAATTTTGAATGGATTTTGGGAGAACGGTGAATAGATGTGTTTGAAAATGAAGTTGTTTGTTTTTTGAGTTGAAATGTGAAACTTAATATTATAATTTTGCATTTACATGGTGTTTTAAAAAAGTAAATTTTTAAATAAAAAAATATATTTATTCATTAATTAATTCAAATTAAACGGTAATTTGTGCGGTAAACGGAATTTTAAGACGATAATGTACTATATTTAAGGCTTAAAAAACAATATTTATTCTTAAAAAATATTGAAATTTTTTCAAAGTTGTAAGTATTTTTCTGGAGCGCCTGGAGTCTGCACTTGTAACTCGGTGCCGGTGAGGGCGGTCGAGCGATGCATCTAAAATAGTCGAAAAAAATTTTTTTTTTTAATTTTTATAAGTTTTTTTTCTTTATGAACTAAAAAAATACTGAAGAAGCTATAAAATTCCAAATTTTTTCGAAGTTTGAAAAAAAATTGCTTTTTTAAGAAAAAAAATTGATTTTAAGTTGCAAAACAAGTAATTTAAATAATACTTTTGTACAACTTTTTTAGTTCAAATAGAAGAATAGAAGATTTAATACTGAAGCTAGATCACTTTGGTTTTTTTCGATCGGACATATATTCGTTTTGCTATCGCCGGCACCGTTTTCTAACACTTGTGAAAATGATAACTCAAGAAAACGCGCTTTAAAGGTATTCCTGAGCATTCGCACCTGCTCGACGCTCGACCACTAAAATTGCTCTAGCTTCGAAAATATGTCGAATTGGCCTCTGGAATTTTAAAGACATATTCTTGGATAGTTTTGGAAGAGATTAAAAAAAAAAACAAAAAAATCGATTTTTTGAAGCATGTCAAGCAGACTACTGCCTTAACCACTACTACTGACTTAACCAATCCACTAGATGGATCTGTAACTTACATAAAATTGAAAATATATATTTATAACTATATCTACATTATATACCACAAATACTAGAAGCACTCATGTGTCGATTTGCAGCCAAAATTACGCAACTGATTCGTATTTGATTTAACAATAATTATATAATACGATTTGTAGTATTTGCATATGAATATAAATTCGCAAATTTCAAATGCAGGCGCACACGTAAACATTAGCTAGTCATGCAACTCATGGCTGATTTGTTATTATGTAGCTACCTAAATGTACCTATATAATTATACACAGTGGCAGAGCATACCAGTACAACATAAATACGGTAAATTTGATTAGAGTTAGAGAGGGCTGCACTAAATTAATTTATAAACGAATTTGCACACGACTAAAACTCACACTAAATAAATAATATATTTCGAAATAATAGGAATAATATGAGTAATTAAGAGGAAGTTTGACAGTGGTGAAATATTTTAGTGGGAATGTTATTGTTTCGCTACAATAATTAAATGTCGGCAAATGCAGTTTTTGTTTTTGAAAAATTTAGAATTTTGCTGAAGAGTGGGCTAAGTAAATACAGGTATTATTTAACTCAATACTTCTTGTCATATTATCATGGCAAAATTTCAAAATATTTCGGAATTCTATTGAAACTGTGAGAAAAACTTAAGGGGGAGCCTGCTTAAGAGACTTCAAAAATCGTTTTTTTTTTTGCACAAATATCTCCCCAAACTATTCGAGAATGTGTCCCAAAAATTTCAGAAGCAAAATAAAAATGCTTTTGGAGTTACAGGAGAAATAGTGAGCAAGCGTCGAGTAGATATACTTTATATACGAAAACTTTGACGCGCAATTTCTCGGATAGGGATAGATTTATTGTATTCGGGATTAGATTCTCTTCTAGTTGAACCTAAAAATCCTTATGAAAGTAATGATTAACACACTTTTTAAACAATCTGAAGTAAATTTAAAGAAAAAAAAATTAATTTTTTTAATTTACGAAAAGTTTTTGAATTTCTCGCTTTTTGTTTGATTTACTTGGTTTAACTAGAAGCTATGCTATTAAAAATTGAAAATTTTTTAGGTTTTTTGTGTTTCAGATGGAAATTGTGACCTGCACGACACATGCACACTCGAGGCGTCTCGGCGAAATGCCACGCATTATATGACATATTTTAATGAAATAAATTTAAAAGGCGTATATAAATAAACAAAATTGCCTTAATTGGACTATCTTAAAGAGCTTATCCAAGGTTACTAACTTTGAATATGAGAATAGCAGTTTTCAACGGTCAACAAACTGAAAAGTTTGTTCAAACTAACGGGAATTTTTTTTAATATTAGTTTAATTGTCTACGGTCAAAAAAATGTGGAGTGTGTTTTTTGAAAGTAATATTTATTCATTCGTCTACATTTAAAATACCTTTGTCTTCATTCGATATTATGTATTTATGCCAGCACTTCTACTAATCGTTGAAACCTTTCTCAAACTCGATTTTTGTACAAATATAAAGCCTTTCTCGTATGATTGTAAAATGATGGCTCTTTAATTTAATATATACACATATTTGGAAATAGGAAAAAATCACACGGAGTCAGGTCTGGCGAATATGGAGTCTAGGGCATCGGTTTAATATGGTTTTTGGCCAAGAGTTCACGAACAAGCAACGTAGCGTGTGCTTTTAACAAAGGATCGTCAAATCGCCAAGCTCATAAAAACACGTCTAACCTTAGTGGTTTATATTCCCGATTCCCGATTGATAACACGATCCTACTATGTGTGCCTTATGTTTTTGAGGTGGCCGCATCCGAGATCCATTTAACCCTATCAACTCAGAGTTTTGACATAACTCCAGAAAACCAATATGGCGGACAGCGATTTAAAAATTTTTTTTTGTGTGGCTGTGTAAATATTTTGTTGGTTTCAACTTTAACAAGTGTGGTGAGACTCCCCTCATCTAAAGTAAGAATATTAGATCAGTAAAGTTAAGATATTTTGATTAAACCTGGTATTTTATAATGTTCAAAGAAGATTCTTCTTGCGAATATACGAAATCGGTCCATTCAACTGCCCCCAACTAAATATTATACATGAATACATAAGGCATCTGCGCTCCATAAGGCTACGAAATCAGATAGAAAGGGTTTGGAAAAAAATGGAAGTAGGCGTGTCCGTTTTGGCTTAGAGTTTAGTTTAAAAACTGTTCTCTATGTCTATATACCGAAATTATGACCTCTTTTTTCTAACTGGTCTTATATGATATATTCTGCCGTTTACCTCTGATATCATATGATGAGATGGGTATATTACAAATAATATAGTGTTGTTTATAGCAAAACTTACGCAAAGAGAGCTACATCTTTCAAAATAATGTATGAGAAAACATTGTTTTTGGAATAAGGAACAAATACATAGTACTATGTGAATCAATGTGCATAAAATATTTGTCTCGCCTTCATGGATCTTAAGACATACTAAATTTCATATACCCATACACTACACATATGAAAATCAAAATGAATACCTAACTTGAAACACAATGTGGTTAATTAAAACACATGCTGGCGACGCTCTACTGCAATTACCTCAAAGGAAATTTATGTATTTAGGCAAATATATAATTATGTTTGTAAATAAATATGCTGGTTAACCGCAAATATATTTCTTAACATAATTAATGCTAAATTAGCTCAATACAATAAGGGTGGCAATACAATAAGCAAGGGATCGAATATTTGATAGTAAATAATGTGAGATGACAAAAGTAAAAGTAAAATAAAGTAACAAAGCTATTGTGCAAATATTAGGAAATTGAGGAGCGCCAGAATACTGCCAAAAGTTCATTTACTTGAGTTGATGTATATTATATATTGCACTCGTCTCACACTACTATATATTACTTATATACCGACATTTATTTGTGTACAAATGAAATTTCGCTTGTATTTTGTCAAGCAACTTCCTGTGTTTGTCTTCAACATTCGCTCATATCAAATATGTCATCTGCGCCAAGTAAATATCCTGTGTCGCAGTTGTTGCAGGACAAGCACGACAAGCAGGACATGGCACTAACGAAATGTCTGTGCTTTCTTCGTATAAATCTTGGTTGGACATTTTTATTGGACATCAGTCAACGTAATAGAGCAGCAGTAGCAGCAAAAGTAAAGCGCAACAGCAACAACAAGTAAGGAAGGGCTATGTTCGGTTGTGACCGAACATTTTATACTCTCGCAATTTATTTATTCAATATTATATAATAGACTATTTGACCCACATATTCTTCATATATATGGTATAACGTCCACTGAAAGTTGAAAACCCTAATAATAGGTTAGAAGCACCAAGGTCCTCATATTCGATATATGGGACCTTGAAAACCTATGGTCCGATTTTGGGGATTTTTAGAAAAAGGCTGCCACACTATAAATGCAGTATTTATGGAAAGTTATGTTCCGATATCTTCACTAGTGCTTACTTTATGTATTGTAAAGTAAACGATTCAGATCGTCTTCAAAGTTCTGACATATAGGAAGTAGGCGTGGTTGTGAAGCGATTTGGCTTATTTTTACAATATATCATTGAGATGTAAGGAAAATATTATAAACCAAATTTCATTGATATTGGTCGGGTAGTATCGGAGATATGGTTTTGACCCATAAGTAGGCGGAGCCACACCCACTTAAAATTTTGTATACAAATTTGTGTGGAGCCCTTCTGTACCTTCTTTATAATGAAATTTAAGGTTTCTGGTGTTTTCCCTTACTGAATTAAAGCATTTTTAGTCGTTTTCAACATAACCTTTGTATGGGAGGTGGGCGTGGTTATAATCCGATATCCTCCATTTTTGGACTGTATAATGAAATGCCTGAAAAAAACGGCTCCTTAGAATTTCGTTGATATAGCTTTAGTAGTTTGTGAGATATGTACAAAAAACTTAGTAGGGGTCGCGGCCATGCCTACCAAAAAAATTGCATCCAAATATGCCCCTTCCTAGAACAATCCTTTGTATCAAATTTTATATTTTTTCTATAGCTTTATTTATGGCTTAGTTATGGCACTTTATGTGTTTTTGGTTTTCGCAATTTGTGGGCGTGGCAGTGGACCGATTTTGACCATTTTCGAAACCAACCTCCTAAGGGTGCCAAGGAATATGTGTTCCAACATTCATTAAAATATCTTAATTTTTACTCAAGTTATTGCTTGCACGGACAGACGGACAGATGGACGGACAGACATCCGGATTTCAAATTCACTCGTCATTCTGATCATTTATATCTAGCTCTTTTATTTCTTGGCGACACAAACAACCGATATGTGAACAAAACTAACACTCTGTGCAACATGTTGCGAGAGTATAAAAATGCATGACATATAAGCAAAATATTATGTCACAAATAACAATAACATCAATGTGCAACCGAAACGCAATGGATATAACGGTTTTCAGTTGACAGCGCAGTGTTGCATTTTCCCTATTGTATTTTTAACTGAAATTTTCAATGAATTTGCAAAAATAGTATTTTCAATTATTTATCATTTCTATCTTCTTGACAAGTTTCTATAAATATTGACTATCGTCATTCCTCTACTCCCATTGTTTCAGCTCAGACTTCTTATACATCTGAAAGAAACTCTTAACGGCTTGGTGAATCGAATACAAATATTGAAAGGGGTAAAGAGTCCACGTTCTTGAGCTACAATATCTCTCCATATCCCACCTTTTCTCTCTCTCTCTCTACCTCATTTACATACCTAACTTTGCTCTCATTTATTCAGAGAGTATATTATTCGATATGTGTTCTCTCACTACTTAGTACTATATGGTCCATAACCGATTGGAAGTTCTAAATATCTATAAGAGAACCAAGCAAATCTATCACAAATATGACATTGCAAAGACAAGATGAAGTGATCTATGAGAATACAAAAAATCGATTATATTCCGACCAACGATAAACAGCTTATTTTAGGATGGTTATCCTTAACCGGCAAACCTGAGTATTTATCAATGCTTAGAATAAACTTTCTTAAACTTCATCAGCGGTTTAGAGATTAATTTTAAATTTTAATTTAAAGGAGCTCTTAAGGAGTTGAGATTGTTCGGCCAAGGTGGAAGCCCCAATGATTCTATAAATATTGATATTTCGAGGAGTAACGAATGAGAGAGAAATAAAACATGAGGAAGAAGAAGATATAGTACAACATTAAAGGAACAAATTAATTATCTTTAAATGAGTACTAATTCAGCTGAATACTTTTTTTTAAATATTTACATCCAAGTCCCTACTGCCCAGAATGTTCCACTTGAAATTGTAAACACTAATATAACAGGAATATACACTTCTTTCTTATTTTTCTAAAACTAAAAGCGAAAACAAAACGCCAAAATAATAGCGGTACTTTCATTGACGTTAAGTTGCTTGAATTTATATGCATACACATACATAAAAACACAGTTAAGTGAACAAAAGCAGCAAATTGACACTTCCGGCGAAAAGTTCTGGCGACAGCGGAAATGCTTAAACGTGGACGTTTTGTATGTGACAGCGCAAGACAAAAATTTGGTGGACAGAAATGTGAACGAAAATATGAGATGTATTGTATTTGTACCCCAGTCAAATACTTAAATGTGTTTCGGTAAATGTGGAATAAAGGGTTGATATGTTACCGTTACTATGCAACGAAAATTGTTTCATACTTTTCTCGTTCGTTATAAAGTCACACTAAGAATGTGCTTGTGAAGTGGGTATTGCATAGAAAATACTTATATGAGCAAAATCAGTTTAGCGGATCTTTCATACTGATAGTGTCGCAGCAAAAACTTTTTTTGCTAAAATTTGTTTTCAAAATTATTGTAGGTGCATTAACTTAATGAATTATTAAAAATTTGATTGCATTTATTTAACTTTAAGCCTAAAATGTCTCATGGTACTAGTTTATCAGCCGAGGAACAAGTAATAATCATAGGAATGCATAAAAGCGGTTCCAAAATGGCTCTAAACCAAAGCGACATCGGAACTGTATCTCCAAATTTCTTAAAAACCCCACTAATTATGGTATAGTGCGACGCAGCGGACGAAAAACAACATTGATGAGCGGTGCGAAAGGATGATTCGACGGCTAGTAGTTGCGGACTTGATAAGCAGCGACCAAATATGGACCTAAGTAAGACAGAAAATCATAATAAAGATAATTTTTCCAATTATACATAAAAATCAGTTTCTTAAACACACCTCCATGGCACCTAAACCAACGCTAAAGAAAGACACAATAAAGCACATTTGAGGTTTGCAAATAAATACCAATTCTGTGCCGATGAGTGATAGAATACAGTCTTTAGTGACGAAAAAAATTAAATTTGGTCGGCGCAGGTCATTGCAAGAAATATTGGAGAGATTCGCATCAGGAACGACGGTCCTACTACAAGCGGTACCTTGATTGGAAAGCTATCTAAGTGTTTTATATTCACTCAAATGAATGCTAATATCAATGTAGATCTTTTGTACAGCGAGTTAATAAAATTTGCTGGCAATATTTATGGCATATAACTGGACATATCGAAAGGATAACGCTTCAATCCACACGAAGAACATCTTTAACGACCGGAAAATTTCGGTATTACAATGTGCAGCATTGAGTTCGAACCTAAATCCTATTGAGGATCTCTGGGGGAACCTCTCTGCTCCTGTTTTCCACAACGGAAAGCAGTTTGAGACAGTACGTCACCTTAAATTAGCCATAAAGCAAGAATTTGCCAATATTTACATAACTATTCTACAGTCAGTAGTTAATTCTCTGATTTAGCGGCTTAATTTAGTTTTAAAATATAAGGACAATTCTACTGACTATTAAAATAAACATTTCTTTCAGTTAAACTCAAATGTATAGGATTTACTGGTAAAAATAGTAAAATGCACATATAAATATTTACCATTGGCCTAAACTTCAATTCTGTTTTATAGTTTAAAAAATATTTTGAAATTTGTGAAATTTTGGTTTTGTTATATCGTATACATTAATAATAACAAAACTGCATACTCAGAAATATTTTGCAATTTTGTAATCTTTAATTTTTTTTTTGCAAAAAGTTCATGCACATATAATTATTTGACGGAGGTACATACATCACTGTCTCTATGTGAATTTATTTATGAATATTTCAATAGTAAATATGTATGTATGTGTAAATATATATAAATTTAAGTAAGAATACAATTAACTGAAAATAATTTGAAAACGATTTTTTACCATATCAAGGACACATTTTTTCTTTTCATTTAAAAAAATAAAGAAATTTCGAATCACCCACTTCATGCACTTTATTCTTTCTACTTCCATTTTGTTTTCCAACTTCGCAACTCAGCACCTACGACAACACTAATATGTGGAAAAAAGTCCAAACATATAATTACAAGGAAATACATACAAATACATACATACACTTAGAAATGAATATTTAATTCCAAAGAGCATTCCATTTCAATCTGAAACAATACAAGCATACTAATGACGACTGGAACAACTATGATGATATATGTATTTGACTGCGTTTGTAAACATATTGTGAGCATATGTACATACATAGGAGGATGGAGTCATATGTAGAAGTTCACGTAAGTGAGGAAAGTTTCTGACTGCCATTCACTTGGGAGTGGCCAGGAACGATTCTTTTACATGTGGCTCAAGCAGCTCACAACTTCCGGTCTTAGACCAAGTATCCTCTGGGTAGCCAACAGACATCCGTCTGGAAGCGAGCTAAAGTGAGAAGGCGAATCCCGCTTATGCGGTTGTGCGTAGGGCTTGGGACCCACCACATAAAAACGAATAACCAGTGAATAAGAAACACAGGCCTCGGATGAGAAACCCCCCTTTTGATGACGACCACGGCAAACGTATAAAGGACTATGATTTAAGGGCATGCACCTGGAATGTCCGGACCCTTAATTGGGAAGGTGCCTCTGCCCAGCTGGTTGATGTCCTCGTAAGAGTAAAGGCTGACATCACCGCAATCCAAGAAATGCGATGGACGGGACAAGGACGGAAGAAGGTGGGTCCTTGTGACATCTACTACAGCGGCCATATAAAGGAGCGCAAATTCGGTGTGGGATTCGTGGTGGGAGAGAGACTCCGTCGTCGAGTCCTGGCATTCACTCCGGTGGATGAACGTCTAGCCACAATCCGCATCAAAGCGAGGTTCTTCAACATATCGCTGATTTGCGCCCACGCCCCGACGGAAGAGAAGGACGATGTGACCAAAGATACCTTCTATGAGCGCCTAGAACGTACCTATGAGCGCTGCCCCCGCCACGATGTCAAAATCGTGCTTGGCGATTTCAACGCTAGGGTGGGTAAAGAAGGTGTCTTTGGCACAACAGTCGGAAAATTCAGCCTCCATGACGAAACATCACCAAACGGTCTGAGGCTGATCGACTTCGCCGGGGCCCGAAATATGGTCATCTGTAGCACTAGATTCCAGCATAAGAAAATCCATCAAGCTACTTGGCTGTCCCCGGATCGAATCACTCGCAACCAGATCGATCATGTTGTGATAGATGGACGACATGTCTCCAGTGTTTTTGATGTGCGTACGCTTCGTGGTCCCAACATCGACTCGGACCACTATCTTGTAGCAGCTAAGATACGCACCCGCCTCTGTGTAGAAAAGCGCACACGTCAACAAACACAAGGAAGGTTCGACATCGAGAAGCTGCAATCACAACCGACAGCCGAACGATTTTCTACTCGACTTGCACTCCTGCTCTCTGAGAGCACTCATCAGCATCTCGGTATAAGGAAGCTGTGGGACGGCATATCAAACTCCTTACGTACAGCTGCAACCGAAACCATTGGCTTTCGGAAAAGCCAAAAAAACAGCTGGTATGATGAGGATTGTCGTCTCGCAGTGGAGAGAAAACAGACTGCCTACCTCGCAATGTTGCGATCGACCGCAACACGAGCGGGATGGGAAAGATACCGAGAGCTGAAGAGGGAAGCGAGACGCATTTGCAGAAAAAGAAAGAAAGAGGCAGAAATGCGTGAGTATGAAGAGCTTGACAAGCTGGCCGACAGGGGTACTGCTCGAAAATTTTACGAAAAGATCCGGCGACTAACTGAAGGTTTCAAGACCGGAGCACACTCCTGTAGGACCCCCAGCGGTGATCTAGTGGTTGATGACCAGAGTATACTGTGTTTGTGGAGGGAACACTTCTCCAGCCTGCTGAATGGCAGTGAAAGTACAACACCAGGAGATGGCGAACCCGATTCCCCAATCGACGACGATGGAACAGATGTTCCATTGCCCGACCGTGAAGAAATTAGAATAGCAATTACCCGCTTGAAGAACAACAAGGCGGCGGGGGCCGATGGATTGCCGGCCGAGCTATTCAAATACGGCGGCGAAGAGCTGATAAGGTGCATGCATCAGCTTCTTTGCGAAATATGGTCGGAAGAAAGCATGCCCGACGATTGGAATCTCAGTGTACTCTGCCCAATCCACAAAAAGGGAGACCCCACAATCTGCGCCAACTATCGTGGGATAAGCCTCCTTAACATCGCTTATAAGGTTCTATCGAGCGTACTGTGTGAAAGACTAAAGCCCACCGTCAACAAACTGATTGGACCTTATCAGTGTGGCTTTAGACCTGGAAAATCAACAACTGACCAGATATTCACCATGCGCCAAATCTTGGAGAAGACCCGTGAAAAAAGGATCGACACACACCATCTATTTGTCGACTTTAAAGCTGCTTTCGACAGCACGAAAAGGAGCTGCCTTTATGCCGCGATGTCTGAATTTGGTATCCCCGCAAAACTAATACGGCTGTGTAAGTTGACGTTGAGCAACACCAAAAGCTCCGTCAGGATCGGGAAGGACCTCTCCGAGCCGTTCGATACCAAACGAGGTTTCAGACAAGGTGACTCGCTATCGTGCGACTTCTTTAACTTGATGCTGGAGAAAATTATAAGAGCTGCAGAGCTAAATAGAGAAGGTACAATCTTCTACAAGAGTGTACAGCTCCTGGCGTACGCCGATGATATTGATATCATCGGAAACAACACCCGCGCCGTTAGTTCTGCTTTTTCCCGCCTGGATAAGGAAGCGAAGCGAATGGGTCTGGTGGTGAACGAGGACAAGACGAAATATCTCCTGTCATCAAACAAACAGTCAGCGCATTCGCGTCTTGGCTCCCACGTCACTGTTGACAGTCATAACTTTGAAGTTGTAGATAATTTCGTATACCTAGGAACCAACATTAACACCGATAATAATGTCAGCCTTGAAATCCAACGCAGAATCACTCTTGCCAACAGGTGCTACTATGGACTGAGTAGGCAATTGAAAAGTAAAGTCCTCTCTCGACGAACAAAAACTAAACTCTACAAGTCCCTCATCATTCCCGTCCTACTTTATGGTGCAGAAGCGTGGACGGTGTCAACATCCGATGAGACGGCACTAGGAGTTTTCGAGAGAAAGGTTTTGCGGAAGATTTACGGTCCCTTAAACATTGGCAACGGCGAATACCGCAGAAGATGGAATGATGAGCTGTATGTGTTGTTCGACGACATAGACATAGTCCAGCGAATAAAAAGACAGCGGCTACGCTGGCTGGGTCATGTTGTTCGAATGGATGAAAGTGCCCCAGCTCTGAAAGTTTTCGATGCAGTACCCGCTGGTGGAAGCCGAGGAAGAGGGAGACCTCCACTCCGGTGGAAGGACCAGGTGGAGAAGGACCTGTCTTCACTTGGTATTACCAATTGGCGCCAAACCGCCAAAAGGAGAGATGCGTGGCGCACTGTTGTGGACTCGGCTATAACCGCGTAAGCGGTTTCTACGCCAGTTAAGAAGAAGAAGAAGATGTACATACATATGTGATAGTCAACCACAACTGAACTGCGTTGGCGTGCAATAATATCCTGCAGGAAGTCGCCGACGAACGATGTCGTCAACATCATTAGTTAAATTTATGTTGCTGTTGTTATGTGGTAGCGTGTGTAGACTTTGGTGTTACCAAGTGGTAAAAATTAGAAGAACGCGATAACGGGACGGGAATTTTGCTGTTAATAACTGCTTTTGAAGTGCTATGTACGAGTATACTGAAAAACTATTGTGATTTAGTTAGACTAAGTCATAATGGCGGTTTAGTACTCTTTAAAATTATTGGAATAGAGTTCGAAGTGGTTGAGATAATCCAATTTTATTTATTTATTAAACTGGATCATGAAACTGGTGACGTTTGGTAAGAACCTCTTCTGAGTAGTGAATTCGACGTTTTTGTTTGCAAAGAAGCAGTTATTATTATGTCTGTCTGTGTCGAAGTTGGTTGATTGATTGAAAAGGAAGATTACGAGTGTCTAATCACAAGCGGTTACACCTCGGCCATCATTAGAACCATAGTGCTCCTCTGTGGTGATGTATTTGACATACAAAACACAAACCTATATATGTTATAATTACTTTTCGAGTTATACGACAAATAACAAAGAGCGCTCAGTCACTCCAACACACTAGTGTCAAACTTTAAATGCGTTTATCTCAATACTATGTTTTTTGAACTGGTGACAACTGTAACTCGATAACCGCTCAGTAGGTTTTAAGAATAGAATACAGCTTTTAGAATACATAATAAACTCAGGCCTGATCCGAAGAATTTTTTTCAAAAATTTAGATTTTTTAAGACCAATCAACAGTTATTTTTTCCCGAAAATCTAAAAAAAAAAAATTCCTGAGGCCGCCATTTTGTTAATTTTTGAAAATTCGGGTCAAGCCCAGGGCCCATTTTAGATGAATCTCCAAGGACTTATGACCGCAAGGACCTTTTTTGAAACTGGGTCAACACAGACAGCTATAACTTTGGAAATTATAAATTCTTTTTTTTTTCAAATTTTCGTGACTTTAAGTCAAAACATTGTGTAATAATGCCATATTATACTTTTGTAAAATAACATGATTTAATAGCAAAAAAATACTGAAAATTCTAATTTTTTGGTGTCTCTGACTACCCCTAACCCCTTAAGATCGAACACTGTTTTATGGTGGATGGTTTTCTAAACCAAGGAACATTTAACAGAAGGATATTTACCACGAAGACTATCGAAGTAAAATTGTTGATGTAACATAATACTGTACTTTGTATCATCGATGAATAGTAAAAAAAGCAGTCTATCAAATCCTATCTATATTTCAAAAATTCTGTATCACTTATAATCAGTTCTATGTAACCGGAATGGAAAAGTATTTACCTCTGGTTAAAAACTATCACCTCGACAGAATAAAAAAAAAAAAACGTTTTGTGTATTATTTAAGAACGGTAGAACAAAAACAAAAGAAAAAAACAATAACAACAAACATTTTGTCCATTTTGCATATATCTCTAGAAAACACTTCCCTTTATTTTCAGAAATGATTCTTGTGAGTTCCTATTCTATCAAAAATTTATGCTTTCGTTTACTATCAAATTCGTCAATAGTAGTAGTTTATGAAGAATCTGTAATGTAATAATGAGAACAAAAGCAGAACGCATGAAATTTTGATTTTAAAGAGAGTCTTTGGTAACAATCCCTTCTGAGTTTTGATTTAAGTAAGAAATTTTTCTCCATAACTGGCTGCTGACCAAACCAAGTTAAGCAAGCCGAATCAATGTTGACATAAATATGTATATTTCTATACATGTCTGGCACAATGATTCATATTTACAAGCAGAAGAGAAGCTACAAAAGACCTTGTACTTTATATACAAGTTAACCAAAAAAAAAAAAAAAATATTAAGAAAGAAAATATGTCAAATAGCACACGTTTAGCAGATGACAAATGAGAAAAAATTAGAAAATCAACAGATGCACATCACAGATATAAGAACAAGTACAACAACAGAGAAACCAAAAAAATCATACATATGTCAACTGACTTACTACGAGTATATATACAAATACACATAAATATATCTTTTCCAGAAACACAATTTAGCAGCAAACCAGAATCGCGGTTAATAGCATTTCATTTACCAGCTAAATCACAAAAATCCCAGCAAAAGTTTCATCATTTATACAATGCCATGCTATGTATCTGTGTATGTATGTTTGTTAACTTTTCCCTCTTTCGCTCTCCACTCTTCCATCTTATCTTCCATTTATTCGCATTGAGCGATGGTGGAAATCAGTTGGCATTATGATAAAATTATTGCAGTCAATCTAATTGCAAATGACTGCGGCAACGCTGACTATGAAATGTCAACCGACATAGCTCCCAATCCGCTCTTCACAGCACCACACATAACCTCAATATACAACGTGATGTATGTATAATTCCATAATGTTGCCCCCAGCTCATCTCAGACACCCACAGAGCCACACATACATATCCATTTGGTGGCGCATTTCCCTCAAAAGCAACCACAAATTTGATTGAATTATTTAGAAATTTCGTGTAACAGCAGTGATTGGCAAATGGACAGAGACAGGTTGGTTGTCTGTTTAAGCACGAGTGCAGAGAGAGAGACTTTCAGCTATTGGTGGTGAAGGAATTAGCAAATGACTGCAGATTTTCTTCAATCGCTCATTTGCCAAACGTGATTAACTGAGTTTTCTACTTTTTTGCATTTTCTTATGCCAAATGCGGTAATTAATGGCAGCTATGAACGGATGCTTTTAAGTATGAAAGTGGTTGCTACGCTAATTATTTTGTGGGAAATTAAAAATTCGATTATGACGTTTTGAGTGAGAGTCAAATTTTTGGAATTAAAGAGGAAATTTAATTTTAAATATTATGTTGTAAAATATCTCCCTTCCGTCGTTTGAATATCGTGGCTATGTATAAAGCGCTACAGAGCTCATATCTGGCAATACTAGGGATCTTTGAAACGTTTTGACTTAACCTACAAAACGACGCTATCTATGATTAGTTTGGATATTGCGTTCAACAGTTATAGACGTATAAACAATGAGTTCTCTAACGCCGAAATTCGCGCTATTTTAAAGTTTGCCTTCGTTAAAGGCAAATCAAGTTCCGCGAGATTAATGGTGTTTTGGGGGATGGTAGTCTATCACTTCAAACTGCGGAGGAATGGTTTCGACGATTAAAAGGGGTTGAAAACAAGACCATGGATAAGCCAGCCGGCGGAAAACCTGTGACGACGAATACCGTGCAGATCATGGAAAACATCGAGTTAGACCGGCATGTGGCATCTCGTGACATCGACCAGGAGATGGGAGTTAGTCACCAAACCAATTTAAACCATCTGCAGAAGACTGGATACACAAAAAAGCTTGATGTTTGGGTGCCGCATGATTTGACTCCAAAAAACCTTCTGGACCGAACCAACGCCTGCGATATGCTGCTGAAACGGAACGAACTCGACCCATTTTTGAAGCGGATGGTGACTGACGACGAAAAATGGATCACATACGACAATATCAAGCGAAAACAGTCGTGGTCGAAGGCCGGTGAATCGTCCCAAACAGACGCCAAGCCGGGATTGACGGCTAGGAAGGTTTTGCTGTGTGCTTGGTGGGATTGGAAGGCCATATGACCAGACGCTTAATTCTACCATCTACTGCGAACAACTGGACCGCTTGAAGCAGGCACTCGACCAAAAGCGTCCAGATTTGGCCAACAGGAAGGGTGTAGTCTTCCACAAGAGCAACGCCAGACCACACACTTTGTTGATGACTCGTCGGTAGCTACGGGAGCTCGGATGGGAGGTTTTATCGCATCCACCATATAGCTCGGACATAGCGTCAAGTGATTACCACATTTGGTGGTGTGAAGTTGAACTCAAAATGGGCTTGTGAAAAGTGGCTTTCCGAGTTCTTCGCAAATAAGGAGGGAGCTTCAACGAGGGGGTTATTATGAAGTCTCACAATATTTGATAGAAATGTAGATCAGGGTTGTAAACTTTCTGAATCGAATACGATTACATAAACTATAGGTTTCCTTGAGAATAGAGACAAACTTCTCTATCTAACGAAGTAGTTAACACTGCCTTATTTGCCAATGATATCTCTATGGAGTCAAAGGATAAACTATAGTTCCAGAATCCAGAAAGAAGGTTTGAAAATCCATCGTAACATAATTCTTGGCAGCTATGTGAACTATTTTAGTTTCAAATGATAATTAATTAAAAGACAAAAGACAGCAGAGTCCTGAACTAAAAGTGTACTGTAATACTCATAATTTTCACCGATGTTTTGAGAGCGGAACAAAATAGTATTTAAATATAATTGGGATAAGATTCTGAGTTCCCTGTCTTTAGTCAGATAAAAATTCTTATTCGTTCCGGCTATGGATTTACTATATATAGATTGTAGATTCTTGTAAGAACCATCTCACTAATAGCTAAAGGTAAAACTTTTGCTAGACGATTTGTAATATGGAACTTTACTAGAAACACTTGTATGTGATAGTTTTAAAATTTGGAACATTAAACTCTAGAGTTAACGACTACTTAGACAGCCAAGAGGCAATCAAGGCAATAGCCTCGTTTCGAATATCGGGCAAAAGTGTTTTGAAAAGCAGGGTGGTAGTGGAGAGTGCAGCCAGGAATATGCTGCTACACTTCTACTGGGTGCCAGGGCACAAAGGCATCGAGGGCAACGAAATCGTTGACGAGATTGCCAAGATCGGTGTACAGCTGTCCCCCGAAAACATGATCGATATTGACAAACCCATGCATTGTCTGTACGACGAAATAGACAGATGCATGACGAAGAGAATCAAAGCGCGATGGAAGAATCTACCGGGTTGCAAACCCGCAAAGGTCATATTCAAAGCGGTGGATCAGAAATAAACAAGTTTCCTACTAGCACTGTGCAGAAAGTACTGTAGGACCATGGTTAGCATACTTACAGGCCACAGTCTAGTAGCAGCGCATGCCAATAAGATGGGGCTTTCAGATTGGGAGGAATGCAGGAAATGTCAAGAGCAGGGCACCAAGGAAACTGTGGAGTAACTCTTGTGAGTTTGTCCTGCCCTAGCAAGACAACGCTTCAGATATCTAGAGACTCCACATTACGAATAGTTGGAGGAGATTAAAAAAAAATAATAATCGCGTCAAGCTCTGGCATTCTATCTGATGACTACTACTTAGGGAATACATGACGGAACACCATATGGTATCGCTAAGGACCAAAACTGGTCTATGCTGGGCCAGTTGACTGACCGGATTAACCTAATATCTAGGAATAACTAATATGGAACTTCATTTCCTTTAGCACGAAAGGTTGATCGACACTTGCCATGTTATGAATAAAGTGGATCCGAAAGTTCTATGAATTATATAAACTCCAGAGATTAGCAAAGATATTTTCAATAACACCGCTGCCACACTATGTATACATAAAGTTCAGGATTATAAAACGTTGTTGACAAAATAGAAGTCTGATTTACTTCTAACACGAAAAGACTCATGAAAACCCATCAACCAATAACGAGCTCCTGAAAACACACCACTAATAAAAAGAAAGTTCGATTTGATTAAAATATTTTAAGTCTTCGAAAAATCTGAAGCCATTATAACAAACTGTCTAAGCTGTACTTTTACTAATTGTACTTTAAGTGGCAATTTAAAATGAAAATTAATTAATTAATTAATTGTTAAAACAAATATTTTAAATAAATATTTTTATCTAAATCAAATTAGTGGCGCTCCTTACTTCGCAGTTTTAAATATTTACTTGCATACAAAATTCAACAGGGTAAACGCTCTGTAATTATACCCACCAGAGATCTGCATTGAGTAATAATGAAATTAGTACACTAACTCATGAGCCAAACAAATTTGTGTAAATGAGTACTAATTCTAATATCAAAAATCACTAAGACTCATTTCCACCAAACCAAAAAAAACTCATTGTATTTCTACACTTATATGTGCCGTCAATTTATGACTCAAACGAGTTTATAGTAACAATTTGATTTTACTCACTTGTTCATTGGTCACGATGAAAATAAACTTGAATGAGCTCGCTACACTGATCGGCATGAGTGGAATTGTGACTTCGTAGCTGAGCACGAAAGTAAAGATACCCAGTGAGAACTTTGTCACATTACATGTTTCATTATTTCATTGAACATGCATTTTCGTGCGTCTTTTTTTATTTTCAATATATTACTATTAAAAGAAATATATTAGAACCTAAAAGTATTAACTTTACTGTCATTAATTAACTTAAAACATTAAATGTAATACACGACATTAAAGAACAAAACACATCGTTAGTCATTTCCCGCAGGGCACTTTTGCCTAGTGGCGGCACAGCCTTCGTCAGTTTTACTTTGATCATATTCGTATCACTAATTCATTAGCTTTACTATTGGTGTTTTTTTGATGGTATGGCTCATTTTGGTTTGACTTGTCTGAATTATTGGCTCATGAGACAATTGAGCACTTCAACGATACATATGAAGAGAAACTTACTCATTATTTATGCTCTCGCTTTGTGTGCTGTGCGTAAATGTGTTTTAGTGGATCTTAGTGTTTGATGATTTTTGACTTATATGCACTAATACAATTTTTTGTGTTACTCAACAAATGACTCAAAAAATGGAATAATTGCAGTTCTCTGATACCCACAATACATGTTGCTCTGTAGTACTTTCAATTTGTTGAACCACAAATGTGTCTTTAAGCAAATACTTGCTTGCTTGTACAACTATTTAGTAGCATGTGTGGCATTCTCAAATTGCATATACAAGTATATGGGAAATATGTAAGGAGTTTCCTCCAGCTACCAGCTGCTGCAATTTTCCTAAAATGCATTTTGTAAATTTTAAATTTTAATTTCACATTGCCAACCCTGAAGTTTACCAAGAAGTGAACAGCAAAGATTTTAAAGCTTTTCGAGTATTGTGGTGGGATTGTTGTCGAGAGCAGGGAAAAGTGAATTGTCCCAGAGGAAAAACTTACAGGACAGACATACGGTGACGCATGCGTATGTACTTACATACATAGAGATTGCAGGTGAAAAATATTATATATTATTTAGTTTCTAAAGCTTGGCTATTCAAGTGTTTACTACAAGTGTGATAAGTCAACAGCTAAAACGGAAGAATATTAATATTTCAATGACTTTCAACAGTCCTCTACACATAGGAAGTATATGCAGATATGTATGTATATTAGGTAAGTGATTATTTTCCACAAGAACTTCACAGCAAAAGATCGAAGGGGAGAAAAGTGGAGAGTAATTTATTGGTGGAATGCAATGGGGTCCAGTATTGAATTACCAATTTATTCTATATGTTTGTATATTTTAAGCTCCATATGAATAGTTTTACTGTTATAGGGGCATTTAGCTTTAAAAAAATACACTCGCTTATGCTAATATATGTATTTTGAGTTATTATATGGTATACTATAATATTTCCAGTAAAGTAAACAAAGAGTATTCTGATCCGACTCACCTTACGGTCATTGAATCCTTAGTCGTCTCTTGTGGCCATTTGCGAAATCAATTATGTTTCTCGGCACTTCCATGGTCTCCTTGGCCTTTCCATCATTTATAGCCTTACTTCGCCGTCATTCATCAGCTGATGCAGCAGCTGTCACCTGGAATATGCTTGAATGCTTCGCTGCCATGCAGCCTGCCATTGCACATTCCACTGCACTTCATTGTCAGTCACGTGATGCATCGACATCCTTAGCACTCAGCCAGGTAGGCCATGTGCATGCGAGGTGTCACACCAGCTGTTTTCGAGGCAATTAATTACATGTACATAGAAATTATCACTGTAAGTAGAAATACATACTTAAATTTTAAATGAGTATTTTTTAGAGTAAATGTCGTATTAAATAATTTTTGTATACCCTCGCAAGATAACTTGCTAAGAGAGTATTATAGTTGTTTGTACGTCATAAAACTAAACTAGTTAGATATAGGGTTATGTAATCAAATTATCAGGATGACGAGACGAGTTTAAATTCGGATGTCTGTCTGTCCGTTCATGCAACGAATAACTTGAGTAATAATTAAGATATCTTTACGAAACTTCAACTACACTTGTTCCTAATGACTGTAGGAGGGTTGCTATGGAGAACGGGAAAACGGGAAATATTCCCATATCTGGTTCCACCGGTTATTCCATATCTGGGTTCAGTTGACTTTTTTCCGGTCCGGGTGCCCATTTCCGGTTCCATTTCCGATCGCTACCATTTCCGGTTTCGGTAACATCATGTTTGGTTATCCTATAACCGGTTCTGGTTGCTTCATTTTCGGTTCCGGTAACATCATATCCTGTTACCCCAAACCGGTTCCGGTAACATCATTTGCGGTCCCGGAATCCCGGCAGAGCAGAGAAGAACTTCAGTGTGGAGCACCACAACTCCGATTTTGATAATCTTGGTGTCATATGAAAGTGAATTTTCACAACTATAACATTAGCGTATTAATATTCACCATAAAAGTGGGATAATAACCACAACCACCTCTCATACAAAGGTTTGGTTGAAAATTACTAAAAGTACGTTAACTCACCGTTAACTCACTAATGGAAAACATCAGAAACACAAAATTTTACAGAAAAAATGGCAGAGGAGAGCTGCATTCAGAATTTTTTAAATGGAAAATGGGCGTGGTGTCGTCCACTAATGGGTCCAAAACCATATCTTAGAAACAACTCGACCGATTTCGATCAAATTCGGTATATAAACTTTTTTGACACTCTGATGACACATATGGGTGACAGAAGAATAGCGGAAAAAACTTTACAAAAATATTGCATATTATCTGTAACTTCACTTGTGGAAAAATTTTCGCAATCGGACTATAACTTTACAAGGCCCCGGATATCGAACATGAAGAACTCAGTGCCTAAGGGTAAATTTTCACCGAAAATATTGGTATATCCCTCAGATAATTTAATGTAATTCAAACGAAAACTTTTTCTTCTAATAGTGTGTCTCTGTACCAAAAAATATTAAAATCGGGTCACAACTTCCCCAGCTCCCATATACCGAATTATAGGTTTTTCAAAAACACGATGGGATTTATTGTGGTTTTTGAGAATACAATACTACAAATTTTTGTTATGTAGTAAGATCTTAATGTGAAAGATCCTTAGAAACAGTAAAGTGTACAATTTCTGGAATTTCACCTTTCCGCTTTGTAGTAGGGACCTTTGAATCTACCAAACTTTCATATATAGTTCTAATTGACTTACAGACCTCTGTATATCTAGCGGTGTGTGTGTTTGATAATACTGCTCTCCATGTAAATTCACATTTAACAGCGGCACATAACCTCAAATTGCATACTAATATTCTTATGCATATTAAATTCACCGCCCTTGTTAGCACTGCTGTAATTGTGTTGATTCATCTAAGTGACAACAAATAAGCCAACCAAGCGCAAGTATAATTGCATGTATGTGAGTAACTAAGTACAACTAAGTAAAATCATATACTCGCATGAGTAGTTATTAAATAAACAATAACAACAACAATAGAAGGAAGTCTCCATTACTAAGAACTCCGTAAAATTTGTTTAGTTATATTTAGAGAAGGAAACTGAGAGTATTTGTATAATTTAAGCCAAACAGTAAGAAATTGCAAAACAATGCGAACATTAATTTCATATTTAAGCATACAACTGCATTGCAAGGATACATGTGAGTGCATATATGTATATGGAAGTATATGTGTGAGTGTGTTAGTGTGCTGTTGCATGGTAGGCTGCTTATTTCTCTTAGCTTCACTACGCCATCAACAAAAACAAATGCGATATTATCTCGTCTCTAATGCTTTTTATACAGTTACGCTTGTTGAGCCGCTTAGCTTGGCTCTGGCAAGGCATACGCCTAAGCATATTAGCATAAATATTGGCATAAGCGCTCGTGTTTACATATGTATATTATTTGTACTTGTATGTATATGCCTTACATGCGACTCGCAATAATATGTTCATGTCTTATCCCTATTTAGTGAAAGCAGCTTTACTTTGAGTGTTGAGGGTTAAAAGGTTCAAGTGCCTAGAGTTGTTGTTCGGTGTCCTGTGAATGGGGAAAATGCATTAAGTTTTGCGCTCAAGTGTGTAAGCAAATACAGATGTGTGTGTAGCTGATAATATTGCAACAATTAAGAATTAATTTTGTGAGGAAATAAAAATTACTTGATGAAATTTGGGTGGGGATTCAATGGAAGCAATGTTTTCTCCATTTTAGTCAAGTAAAGTAACATTTTCAGACTTTTAGATATTGCGCCAAAATGTAGGCAACACTCGTTATTCATTATTTTCATGTGTCATAAATAATTTAAAAATCATGGAATTTAAAGATTTTGTTGTAAACATAATATCATTGGAAAGACGATCAGGAAAAAGTGAGTTTATAATTTATGTTTTTTGTGCATATCTCATAAATTGCTGTAGCCAATATCAACCAAATTTTCTAGAGTCATTTTCTTTAGGCACTTGATTCATGCTGTATGAAAATAGAGGAAATCGGATAATAACCACGCTCACCTCCCATACAAAGGTCATGTTGAAAACTACTAAAAGTGTTTAAATTCAGTAAGGAAAAACACCAGAAACCCTAAATTTTATTGTGAAGATGGTACAGAAAAGCTGCATTAAGTTTGGTATAAAAAATGGACACTTATGTGTTGAAACACTATCTCAAGAACTACTGGACCAATTACAATGAAATTCGGTTCAAAATATTTTTTTGGCATCCTAATATTACAGCTTGAGTATGAGCCAAATCGGTTTACAACCTTTACACCACAATTTTGAAGTCCATCTCCGGGGTAAAAATCGACGAAATCGAACTATAACCCTTGAAGGCCCCAGATCTAGAACATGAGGATCTCAGTGCTTTTGGCTTACTCTGTAAATCTCACAGACATGTTATTAATTTTTTTGCTAAATATATGATAATAATGTCTTATTATATATATTATATCGGTATATATATGGGTAGGGGTAAACCACGCATATTTTCTCCAAATATATTAATATCTCTGTTATTACAATAAAATGAAAAGGCTTAAGCCCGAAAATAACAAAATTATTATAATTTGTCCTTATCCTTCTTATAGAAGCTATAGAATATAGTAGCACGAACGGTTACAAATGTCGATGAGCCTCAGCCGCACTTTTTTTGGAACTAAAAAAGAAAAGCAAAATTTCCCGCAAATGTCGAGAATTCGGCTCAAAAAGTGACATTTTCAGTTTAGAATGAGTTTGGGATGCAAACAGATCTCTACAAATATTTTGTTGGGTTAATGTTGACACAAATGTCCAAGATCGATATAAAACGATTTAATCGATTTAATCGACCAGTGCTTGACTCTAGAGACATTTCCGCAAACGTCGAGAATTCGGCTCAAAAGTTGACATTTTCGCTTGAGAATAAGTTTGGGATATTTCGATAAAAAAAAAAAATCGATATAATCGACCAGTGCTTGACCCTAGAGACATCTATTGGAAAACGGCGGAAACAAAGTTGTAGACCAATAGTTGTGGCCACTATAGGACGATAAAATAACTACAGTATTCTCTCGAAAAGTAAATTCTCAGAAAGTAAATAATCGCGGAAAAGTTAATCACCTTTAAGATTACACATGCACCTCGAAAAAGTAAATTTTTTAATTTACTTTTCAGAGAGTGTGATAAAAAATTCGAAACGAAGCAAGCAGCGTTTTTTACGATGTTGCAAAAACACTTACTCTCTTGTTTATCGCGTCTTTTTAGTAAATAAACTCTCCTACTTGATCCA
Organism: Zeugodacus cucurbitae; assembly: GCF_028554725.1. Lineage (NCBI taxonomy): Eukaryota > Metazoa > Arthropoda > Insecta > Diptera > Tephritidae > Zeugodacus > Zeugodacus cucurbitae. The sequence continues at coordinate 50,433,638 of NC_071670.1, forward strand.
CTGGTTTAAAAATGAAAACGATGCAAATCAGGTGTCAGACTTTTTGAATTGTCGTACAAAAATGGTCAGAAAATATATTGCAAAAGAAAAAAAACAAAAGAATATTCAAGATTTTTTCTCTTCATAGTAAATACATATGTATGTATGTAAATGAAATATGTTTTTCATGTAAATCCATATGTTTTATTGTAGCAAATAAATGAATTTTTTAAGATTTTTTTTTAATAAAATGCAATTAGTATTATAAAAACAGATAATTTATGTATATATGTGGAAAAGTATATTATTCGAAAAAGTAAATTACCCAAAATACCAATCGATTTACTTTTCGAGAGCATACTGTATAACTTTAATGAACATACCCCCATTCCACTGGATTCGTATTCAACAACAGTTCTGATCAAACTCAGAAAGGGGTTTCTACTGATCGTCACCACATTTCAGCAAGAAAGCGCAAACTGTCAGATATATTTAAGCCTTAAAAGCGTCCTGAAACTACTTTATTACCCACTTGCAGTCTACAGAAAAAGAAGGTCCCTTCATATGTCGCAGTACAACTACACGTGATCAAAATTTCTAGGTCAATGTGAATGTGAATCCGAATTTTATCGTTAATTGGTGATTACACATCATATTCGAACGAACATGTACTGGCAATAATTTCGTATGTAAATACATGGAACTACACAAATAAGTAGCCAATAAGCGGCTTGCGGCAATTTTAAATCGTTACCCGCGCAATTTACGACACACAATACCAGTCCATTCATGCCACAGATTTTCGCAAATTATTGGCTTTCGTGGGAAAACTTATTTTGCATAAATGAAATGGTTTTCACATTGTGTGCGTTTGAATAGGAAATTTGAGTAAATATGTAAAGTGATTGTAATGCACAGACGAAGGGCTTTTGAGGGCTTTGAATTTGAAACATCAAAATGGAAAAAAAGTTTGAAAATATTTATTTATATATTTCATCCTTCAAAATGAGAACATTACCTAAAATACCTACTGGAAATGTGAAAAGTGACTAGAGAAAAATTAGGGACTTGGAATTAGTTAGATAATAATCTGACAAAGTTTGTAAATAAAACGGATCTTGAAATGAAGGATATATTACAACTTTGCTTCCGTTTTCCAAAGATGTGTCTAGGGTCAAGCACAGGTCGATTAAATCGATTAAATCGTTTTAAATCGATCTTGGACATTTGTGTCAACATTAACCCAACAAAATATTTGTAGAGATCTGTTTGCATCCCAAACTTATTCTCAACTGAAGATGAAATTTTTTGAGCTGAATCCTCGACATTTGCGGGAAATTTTGCTTTTCTTTTTTAATTCCAAGAAAAGTGCGGCTGAGGCTCGGCGACTTACGGTGCGGCTGTCCTAAGTGAAAGAACATGTTTCGAATGGTTTCAACGTTTTAAGAATGGTGATTATGAAGCCAAGGTCATGCTCTGCATTTTTAGGGACCAGCTGGGAGTGATATATTATGAGCTGCTAAAGCCAAGTGAATGCATCACAGGAGATCGATACCGAACGCAATTGATGCGTTTGAGCCGAGCTCTAAAAGAAAAACGTACGAGGAAAGACACGATAAAGTCATTCTCCAGCATGACAATGCTCGGCCTCACGACGCAAAGGTGGTCAAAAAATATTTGGAGACGCTGAATTCTCCAGACGGTGCTCCATCTGACTACCACTTGTTCCGATCGATGGCACACGGTCTAGCTAACGAGCACTCCAGTTCTTATGAAGAAGAAGTAAAAAATTGGATTGATACTAGGATCGACTCGAAAGATGAGAAGTTCTTTCGGCACGGAATACGCATGCTGCCAGAAAGATGGCCAAAAGATAAATAGACA